>NW_011494274.1:2414794-2415123 GCF_000754665.1 Bison bison bison | reverse complement strand
AATTTAAGTCTGAATTTGGCAATAAGGCGTTCATGGTCTGAGCCACAGTCAGCTCCTGGTCTTGTTTTTGCTGACTGTATAGAGCTTCTCCATTTTTGGCTGCAAAGAATATAATCAATCTGATTTCGATGTTGACCATCTGATGATGTCCATGTATAGAGTCTTCTTTTGTGTTGATGGAAGAGGATATTTGCTATGACCAGTGCGTTCTCTTGGCAAAACTCTATTAGCCTTTGCCCTGCTTCATTACGTATTCCAGGGCCAAATTTGCCTGTTACTCCAGGTGTTTCTTGACTTCCTACTTTTGCATTCCAGTCCCCTATAATGAA
>NW_011494274.1:2414133-2414694 GCF_000754665.1 Bison bison bison | reverse complement strand
ATATACATGTATGTATAAAACGGAGCCCATTGGGTGATGAAGAGCAAGTAATATGTGGGAGGCAGAGCTTTTCCCCATGGTTTCCTTTTCTCTGTGGTTGTCCCTGAAATCATTCTCCCTTTATTTAGAAATAGCCCTTGAGGTCACAGGAAATATCTAATCTTTTTATGTTTAACTTCACTTTTTTTTTTTTTTAATATTTGTGAAATTCTCCAGTTTTACAGAACAACTAAAGTTGCAGATTGACACTTGGAACCGGAAATGGTCTCAATTGCCTTTAACATGTAGGAGCCATTGCCTGAAAGATCAATCCCTTTAACACATATTTATTGACCCCCAACCACATGGCAAACTGCACTGGCTGCCGGGTAGGCAGTGGAAGAAGCAGGCTGAAACTCTGCTTCCCTGGAGCTCACACTTCCTTTCCTGCTTTTACTCTTTCAGTCAGTTCAGTTCAGTTCAATAGCTCAGTCGTGTCCGACCCTTTGCGACCTTCTTCTGTGTATTCTTGCCATCTCTTCTTAATATCTTCTGCTTCTGTTAGGTCCATACCATTTCTGT
>NW_011494274.1:2406656-2414033 GCF_000754665.1 Bison bison bison | reverse complement strand
CCAAGGCCAAATTTGCCTGTTACTCCAGGTGTTTCTTGACTTCCTACTTTTGCATTCCAGTCCCCTATAATGAAAAGGACATCTTTTTTGGGTGTTATTTCTAAAAGATCTTGTAGGTCTTCATAGAACCGTTCAACTTCAGCTTCTTCAGCATTGCTGGTTGGGGCATAGGCTTGGATTACTGTGATACTGAATGGTTTGCCTTGGAAACGAACAGAGATCATTCTGTCATTTTTGAGATTGCATCCAAGTACTGCATTTTGGACTCTTTTGTTGACCATGATGGCTACTCCATCTCTTCTAAGGGATTCCTGCCCACAGTAGTAGATACAATGGTCATCTGAGTTGAATTCACCCATTCCAGTCCATTTTAGTTCGCTGATTCCTAGAATGTCAACATTCACTCTTGCCATCTCTTGTTTGACCACTTCCAATTTGCCTTGATTCATGGACCTAACATTCCAGGTTCATATGCAATAATGCTCTTTACAGCATCGGACCTTGCTTCTATCACCAGTCACATCCACAACTGTGCAGTTTTTGCTTTGGCTCCATCCCTTCATTCTTTCTGGAGTTATTCTTCCACCAATCTCCATTAGCAAATTGGGCACCTACTGACCTGGGGAGTTCCTCTTTCAGTATCCTATCATTTTGCCTTTTCATACTGTTTATGGGGTTCTCAAGGCAAGAATACTGAAGTGGTTTGCCATTCCCTTCTCCAGTGGAGCACATTTTGTCAGACCTCTCCACCATGACCCGCCCGTTTTACTCTTTAGATAATGTCTAATTTTACAATACCTAACAGTTGCCACCCTGTCTCAGCTGTTTTGTTGTTGATTTGCTTTAATTAAAGTTAGGAAGTTTTATTTATTGGTTTGATTACTGGATACATAGGAAATAAAAACCATAAACAAAGCAAGAGTCCTTCTGGAATAAAGGGATTAATCATATTTCTGTGACTCTTGTATGACCACTCTGTCTCTTCTTCCTTCTGGCTGAGGTGGCCAGCATGGCCCACCAGGGCTGAAGTTATGACTCAGCCTCTGCAGCCTGAACTCTTATACTGAGCAAGATGACATGAAGCAATAAGCCAGATACTGGGTGTGGGCTGGAAATAATCCTGCTCTGAACTGTCAACAATGAATAACCATCTAAAATATTCTCAAATGTCTTCAGTGAGAATTTCCTCCCTAAGCTGATGCAAGTAATAGCTACAACGGTAGCAAACACTTGTTTACTACCATTATTTTAAGCATTATTAGCATTATTTTAAGTGATAGACATAGAGTGACTCATATAGTTTACAGCAATCACCCATGAAATGGATGAGCAAACCAGGACACTCAGAGCTGCATGGGCAGCAGGGCCAGGATTTTAACTAAACCTTCTAGATCCAGAGTCAGCTTTCTTTGTGTCTCCTTGTTTATCGAGAAGGTTTTCATGATTTTATAAAATCGACAAGAGCAGGAGAGAGTACAGGGATTGCCTGGGTATTTAGACTTTTTCCCACTGCTGCTTACCAAATCTTTAATCACTTGACCTTTTTGGATCTCAGTTTTCACATTTTGAAATTAAAGGTGTTGGTCATGTCCTGCCTTTATTCTCCTTGAGCCTACAGATCTTAGGTTTGGAAGCTGCCTTAAATGCCTGAAAGTGAAAGTTGCTCAGTTGTGTCCGACTCTTTGCCACCCCATGGACTATACAGTCCATGGAATTCTCCAGGCCAGAATAATGGAGTGGGTAGCCTTTCCCTTCTCCAGGGGATCTTCCCAACCCAGGGATCGAATCCAGGTCTCCTGAATGCAGGTGGATTCTTTACCAGCTGAGCCACAAGGGAAGCCCAAGAATACTGAAGTGGTTAGCCTATCCCTCCTCCAGTGGATCTTCCCAACCCAGGAATCAAACTGAGGTCTCCTGCATTGCAGGCAAATTCTTTACCCACTGAGCTAACATGCCTAATCCAACAATAATTTTACCTGGATGATGGTCAGAACCATCTGCAGAATTTTGAAAATGTCTAGAGTCTTGAGCCTTATCCTAACAGATTCCACCAACATTTCCAGGAGTAAGGTTTTGAATTCTTATCATTGAAATCAACTCCAAAGAGTCTGATATGTTTGAGAACCACTTATTTAGTTCATATTTCCTCAGTGCTGGAATTCTGTCCAAGTCATTTTTTCTCCTCTTTAATATGAAAAATGTTAAATGAGAAGAAAAGTGGAAATAATAAGATAATAAACCCATGACCCAGCTTCAAAAATTACCCTTTCAATACCAATCTTACACCAGTTTTACTCCCAATCACTTCATAGTGTTCTTGGCAGGTGATGGTAGCCCTGCTTCTCTTTAAACATCTCCACAGATGGAGCTGTCACTACCTCCTCAGACTGCTCATATTAGTTAGAATCCTTTTAACTGAAAGGGACAAAAACCCAATTCTAATTTCAGTATGAGACCATCCCTTTGGAATGACAGTAGGGTATTTCACAAAATCCAAGGAAGGGTTGAGCGACCAAGTTGTGAGGGGATAAAAGTATAGTGAACCTCAGGAACATCTGGAGCACAGGACTTAACCACTTTGTTTCCCCTTTGTTTCATGTCCCTCTCCTCTCTCCTTTTCTCTCCTCTTTATCACACCTCTGAGTGTTAGATTTTTTTTTTTTTTTCTTGCCATACATCTTCTCCTTTGGGTGGGAAACACTTCTTTAGTTTTACCTCCGAAAGTTTCCACTTCAGCTAGCCTGAATCCTCCACACTCCTAAATCCCCAAATCCCAGGCAAAGGACTCTTTCGCCTGAATTGGGTCAGGGGTAAAGTTCAATGTATTTCAGTGACAACGTTGAGGGAATGAAAGTAATTCCCCAGAAGTGGGGGTGGAGGAGCTAAGATGCTAAAACACTTTGTGCTACCCATGCCGGGTCCAGCCCCCAAGCCTCAGACTTCCCTGCAGAAGGCTGACCTCTCCCTTCTTCTGACTCCACCGCTAGATCTTTTCCCCCACTTTGGAAATACACAGAGCAAGTCTATTTCTCCTTTCACATGATGTGATTTGAAAACAACTCTCAAATCCCCCACTTAATCTTCTCTCCCCCAGGCCAAATAGCCCTGGTTCCTTCAACACTCCCTGGCTTGACATGATTTTGAGTCCTTTCTTTGTCCTGGTCACTCTCCTCTGGATGGGCTCCAGTTTGTCACTTAAAAATTGGCACCCAGAAGTGAAGGCAATAAATGTTCCAGATGTGGACAGGCCTGCAGAGCCAAGAGCAGAACTAAGCAAGCCCCACACATAACATGCACGTGCACATGTGCGCTGCGGACAGGACACTGTCAGCACAGCCCCAGTTTGTCCTCCTCTTCTTCAGCCTCAGAAAGGCACCGTTCATGTAGATGTTTCGGTCAGCTAAATCTCAGCTCTGTTTACGGGAAGAGTTGTTAATCTCGCAGCCTCCCATCCTTCCCTAACCATTTTATTGAACCCCAAATATTGATCCCTTATTTTAAATGCACTCTGTTAGTTTGGCCTGGTTATTCCAAGCTGTCAGACTTTGGGAATCTTTATTTTTCACTTTCAAGCAGTAGATTTCCCTCTCTGCTGCAAGGGATCTTCTGCACCTTCACACCACTGATAAAATGTTGAAAAGAACCACTCAGTACCCTGGGACACAGGGACACACTGCTAGGGATCTCCATGTTGATGTGGCTCCGTTTATCAGCTTGCTTTGTATTTAGTCACCTTACTGAATTCCCCAATTCCTTATTCTCAGTTCTAAAACACATAAAAACCATAAATTGAATTTAAAACTCTCCTCTACAAAATGCTAGCAAACCAAATTTAACAGCACATGAAAAGAATTATACACTATGTCCAAATGGGATTTATTCCAGGACAGTGAGGGTAGTTCAGCATTAAATAAATAAATAAATGAAACATATTGTATTAATAGAACAAAGGAAAAATAGCTTAAATGATGATCTCAATTAATGCAAAAAATCATTTGACAAAAATCCAACACTCTTGCATGATAAAAACTCTCAGAAACCTAGGAATATCCACAGCTAATATCATGCTCAGTCGTGACAGACAAATACGTCCCTCTAAGATTAGGATGCCTGCTTTCAATACTATTATTCAACATAGTACTGGAAGTTCTAGTCAGAGCAATTAGATAAGAAAAAGAAATAAAAATTATCTAAGTTGGAAAGAAATAAAATTATCTCTATTTGAAGATGACATGCTCCTATTGGGTTGGCAAAAAAGTTGCTTCCATTTTTAAGTAACAATGAAAGGCACATTTTTTATTTTCACAAGGTACTTTATTGAACAACTTGTTCACCTTTCTGTTCCACTTCTGCCATTTTTCAGGCAACTTCATAATTCCATCTTCCCAAAACTTTTAATCTATTTGAACAAAGAATTGCTCCAGGTGTCTTTTACAGTCTTCCAGGGAATTGAAATTTTTTCCATTAAGAGAATTTTGTAAAGACCAAAATAAGTGGAAATCTTAAGGGACAATGTCTGGTGAATATATTGGATGAATCAGAACTTACCAGCTAAGCTATAACAATTTTTGCCTAGTCATCAAAGAAACATGCAGTCTTGCATTATCCTGATGGAAGATTATGAATTTTCCATTGACTAATTCTGGATGTGTTTTCTCAAATGCTGCTTTCAGTTGGTCTAATTGGGAGCAGAGAATTAATTGCTTGGTTTTCTGGAAAGGAGCTCATAATAGAGGATTCCCATCCAATCCCATCATATATACAACATCACCTTCTCTGGATGAAGACTGGCCTTTGGTGTAGCTGCTGGTGGTTCATTTTGCTTGCTGCATGATTTCTTTTGTTCCACATGATTGTATAGTATCTACTTTTCATTACCTGTCACAATATGCTTTATAAGCAGAAAGTGTTCATTATGTTTAAGTAGAGAAACACAAGTGGCATATGATCAAGAAGGTTTTCTTGCTTAATTTGTGTGGAACCCAAACATCAAAGCAATTAACATAACCAAATGGTGCAAATGATTTTCAACACTTGATTTGGATATTTTGAGTATGCCAGCTATCTCCCTCATGGTATAATGTTGATTGTTTTCAATTAATGTCTCAGTGTGATTGCTATCAAGTTCAAATGGTCTACTCAACCACAGAGCGTCATACAGCGAGGAATCTCCAGCACAAAACTTCACAAAACACTTTTGACACATTAGATCAATCACAGCACCTTTCTCCATACACTGCACAAATAGTTTTTGTGTTTCAGGGCTTTTTTTACTTTTTTTTGTAATAATAAAGCATAATATGATGAAAATGTTGCTTTTTTCCTTCCATCTTCAATAATAAAATGGCTACACAAAAATTCACCAATTTTGATAAGTTTTACTTTAAATGCATGCTAGTGTGCCAGGTGTCATAATACAAACTAATAAAATTGTTTCAAATGAAGTTAAAGATAACTAAATTCTAGTAGAGCCATCTTATGGGGAAAAAAACAAATGAACTTTTTCACTAACTGAATATATGTTAAAAAGCATAAGAAGCATAAGAAAAGCATAAGGTACATCAACAATGAACAATGTGAAGAGAATATTAAGAAAATTCCATTTACAATAGCATTGAAAAGAATAAAATATCAGGGAACAAATTTAACAAAGAAAGTGAAAGACATATACTCATAATTATAAAATATTGATAAGAGAAAGTAAATAAGATATAAGTAAATGCAAAGACATCCTACCTTCATGAATAAAAATATTTAATATTATTTAAATGGAAATGCCAAATATTATTTAAATGGCCAAAGTACCCTATAGAATTAACACAATCCAAATTCACATGGAATTGTAAAGGGCTGTAAATAGTCAAGAGAATCTTTTTCTTTTTTAAGGAACAATGATAGAGAGTTTATACTTCTCAATTTCAAAACCTATGACAAATTTACAGTTAAAAAAAGAAAAAAAAAAAACAAACAACTGTTGTACTGGTATAAGGACAGATATATAGACCAATGGAATGGAACTGAGAATCCAGAAATAAATCCTACACCTATGGCCAATTGATTTTTGACATGAGTGCCAAGCCCACTCAATGAGTAAAGAATAGTCTTGTCAATAAAGTGTTGAATTTCTTCTGGATTGCCAGATGCAAAAGAATGAAACTGGACTCCTACCCAACATAATATACAAAAATGAATTCAAAATGGATCAACAACATAACTGTTTATTATATTAGTTAAAACCATAGAACTCTTAGTAGAAAGCATAGGGGTAATATTTACACTCTTGTATCTGGCAATGGATTCTTAGACATGACAATAAAAAGCATGAGCAACAAGAGAAGATTAGACTTCATCCAAATTTAAAACATTTGTGTATCAAATGGCATAACCAAGAAAATGAATAAACAACCTACATAATGGGAGAAAATATTTGCAAATCACAGCTAGTCCAAAATAAAAAACTCTTACGACTCAACAACAATAAGACAAACAACCCAATTTTAAAATGGGCAAAGGCCATGGCACAGGCATAGAAGAGGCATTTCCTGAAAGAAGATGTAAAAGTGGCAACAAGGATTAGTCATCATTAGAGAAATGGATATCAGCACTATAATGAGACTCCATTTCATATCTACTAGAATGGCAATAACAACAACAAAGTAGCAAGTATCCGTGAGAATGTAGAGAGTGTAGAACGTCACTGCTGCTTGGAAACACAAAATAGTTCAGTCACTGTGGGAAATAGATTCAGTTCCTCAAAAACATAGAATTAACTTGAAAAGTTAAGCATACAATTATCATATGATCTTGCATTTCCACTCCTAGGTCCTTATCCCAAAGAATTATAAAAAAAAAAATTTCAAAAACTTGTATTGAATATTCATGACAGCATTATGGACAATAGTCTAAAGGTGAAAAACTCAAACATCCATCAACTGGATGACTGAATAAATAAGGTGTGGTGTATACATAATGAAGTTCTGATAAGTGCTGCAACATGGAACAACCTTGAAGACAGCATGCTCAATGAAACAAGCGAGACACAAAAGCATGAGCATTGTGTGATCCCACTTGTATTAGCTCTTTAGCACAGGCAAATTTATGGAAGTGGAAAGTAGAGTGGACGTTACCAGAGGTTGGGGGGGGCAGAGGAATGGGGAGTTACTGCTTAATAGTTAGAACATTTCTGTTTGGAACAATGAAAATGTTTTGGAAATAGATAATGGTAATGGTTGTACAGCATTGTGAATATATTTAATGACACAGAAATAGTTGAAATGGTTAACATTTTATGATGTATTTTATACTACAATTTTTAAATTTAAATTTATTTATTTTAATTAGAGGCTAATTACTTTACAATATTGTATTGGTTTTGCC
>NW_011494274.1:2397224-2406556 GCF_000754665.1 Bison bison bison | reverse complement strand
TTTCCAATCCTGAACCCCCCTCCCACCTCCCTCCCCATACCATCCCTCTGGGTCATCCCAGTGCACCAGACCCAAGCTTCCTGTATCATGCAATTTAGAAAGATGGTAACAATATACCACAATTTTTAAAAAAAATTTTAATATACCAAAAACCACTACATGACTGAATGGTATGGAATTTAACTTATACCTCAATAAAGCTGTTTAAAAACAACACTTTAGAAAAAAAATTTTTTAATTAATTTTATAGTACACTTATTTGGTAGCAAAACCCAACATGAACCTGACAAGAGATGAAGTTATCTATAGATTTTATATATCCCACTCAGCATGAAGAGTAGTAGTATTTTTTCACAGAAATATTAATATGTTTGATTCAAGGTGCTGGTCCATACACTGCTGGGGGATTGTTTATATATATATCTTTGCTTTAAAAAATTTGAAGAATTTGAAATTTGAAGGATAAAAAGAAAGTCCTTTGGCAAATGCTCACCTGAGACACTGGGGAAGAGTTATAACTGCATTTCCATTCCTAGATATTTACTCAAAGTAAAGAACTTTCTAAGGTGATGGCAGTGCTCTCTATTTTGAATGTGTTGATTTCATGGGTGTATTCTTTTATCTGGTAAACTGTAAACTTAAGATCTGTGTATTTTATTGTATGCAGTATCTCAAAACACACAAAGAACATATGGAGGAGATAAAGGGACACATACAAACAAAGAAACTTCTTCCTATGGTTCTTTGAAATAATGGGAAATAAATATACAAAGGCCTTAGCAACTGTCTGGCATACACAGGAAGTGCTCCAAAACAGTTGGATGTTAATATTAGGCTGAATACATCTCCCTGGTTTGCGGTGCAATTATAGAAGCAAAATGATTTTCAGATATTTATTTGTAAATATATACATGTTGCTTTTGCTCTTTTACCTTATTTTAATGTACAACAATTAGTTTAAATTTTACAAAGCAAAGGCCTAGGAAGCTCACCAGTCACTGACATTACTGTCACACACAATTGGTAGAAAGAAAGATTAAATCATTTAATCTTAATGATTAAAAGAGAAAGAGAACAATATTGGGGGGCAGGGGCTCAGGAATATTTACATTTTATGCAATTATAAGGAAAAATGATAAAATTTATAAATCATTTTATAGTTTATAAATCTAAAAAGAAGCTAACTCTCAGAGAAGTTAAGTGATTTGCCTAAGACCACACAGCTAGAAATGAGGGAGAAACTAGACCTCAAGTTCCATGCAGTTTTCGTTATCTTGTGAGCTCTTACCCAGGACTCCACTAACCCCAGGTGAACTCCCTAAAACTTGGATTTCTGGTGAGGAGAAGGTCTACAGCTTTCAGCAGATTTTCAAATGTCTTCATTACCTCTCTGCCACCTCCAGCAAAATCACATGCCTTTGTAAAATAGAATATTCAGAATCTAAATATTCAGAAATTTTAATTACCAAGATTTCTGTCTTCAACTTGAGAAGAAGTGGCAAATACCAGGCAAATAAACTCATACCCAGGTTTTATTCCAAAAAGTGACACAGTCAACTCTGCCCCCTGCACCTTGCAAGCCAACATCAACAGCAGGGACCATAACAAAACACACTCCATCATCGGCTGGACCATCCTGGACTCCCTTCTGGAGGGTTTCAGGAATTGATGTCTTACTATCTAAGTAATATTTAAAAGTAATCAACTTTAAAAAAAAAAGAATATGTGAAGCTAATATGAATATTTGTTACTAAGTCTCCTCTGCAAGGAGTAACTGGATATTTGTGAATTTCATACTTCTGGGAGTCATGGGGGACAGCAGCTGAGGAAAGCTACACTCAAAGGAATGCAGACCCTCATTTTCAAGGGAAAATGGGGTTTACATAGCTTTTGGCTCTTAACATCTCTATTTCAATGTATTTGAATATGGAATATTCCCAAGTTTCTTCTGCTGATGAAATAAATGCACTAGAATCCTGTTGTGTATTCGTTGCTTGTCATGAGTGATTACATCTTTCGATCTATTAGATACCTGTGTAGGGAAAGAAGGACTCAGGGGATTCCAGGTGATTAGTCCCAAGCTCTGTAATAACATGCATTTCAAAAAGCCCTCTGGAGCATAGCTGATTATATAAAATATCTTTTTCTATCCTACTGACTATAACTGGAGGTTATGGGAATTTGGGTTTTATAACATGAAGAGAACGGTTATCTTTTATACAAGACCAAAGTAGGAACAAAATTCAAATTCAATTTTAATGTCATAAATATCATAATTAGAACATCTCTCTATCCTTTTGTTCCCCTTAAAAAATGATCAAGATAAGTGTCATCCTTATTGTCACTGACATTGAAAGAAGGGCCATTCATTAAAGACCTGGTTGTCCATGCAGTCTTGTCTATACTTTAATAAGAGATAACCATGTTTATGAGATTGTCCAGCAATTTTTAAGAAATTTTGCTTTACTTGTGTAAAATAAAGTGATTTTAATCTTACCCATGACCCCTCATATGGTCTAATTATAAGTGATCAAAAAATAAAAGGGTCGTTTTTCATAATCCAGACATGAAGTCTTTAGTTTTAATCCTGCTGCTGCAGCTAAGTCGCTTCAGTCGTGTCTGACTTTGTGCGACCCCATAGACAGCAGCCCACCAGGCTCCCCAGTCCCTGGGGTTCTCCAGGCAAGAACACTGGAGTGGGTTGCCATTTCCTTCTCCAATGCATGAAAGTGAAAAGTGAAAGTGAAGTCACTCAGTCGTGTCCGACTCTTCGCGACCCCATAGACTGCAGCCCACCAGGCTCCTCCGTCCATGGGATTTTCCAGGCAAGAGTACTGGAGTGGGGTGCCATCGCCTTCTCCATTTAATCCTGAGATGTTAGTAAATAAAATGAAAGTCTTCCTTGGAACCATGGGCTTGGTCTCTACCAGTGAAGACTGACAGTACCCTCTTGCTTTTTGTAAGTACCTCAAGACCTCATAGCAGGCAGAACTGTTGGGCATTGATTAGCCAATAATAATTTAGTAACAAATGTAGGCACACTTATTAGGAATTGTCAGAAACTAGAATAATAACCACATAAAAATCCAAACCATCTGGCCCATAATAGAGTATGTCTTTCCATAGTCTATATCTTGCTTTTGTAGTAATAAATTATTCTATCACATTCCAAGTAAAGAGTTGGAGAGGAGAGGCCAGGTGACCTTGAAATCTCTGATTTAATTTGAGATTCAGTTTCTGCAGCTTCATATTCGATCATAATTCCCAACACAGAGAGACATCCTTTTCTTTTCCTTCTGGCCTGACAACCAAGAATGCTACCAGCTGAGTTATAGGGATGATAGACGCGTTAGTCAAACCCTGTTCCTATGGGCAGGTGGGAGGAAGGAAGGATGGGGTGTAGATAATCTAGGAGAATTGTTCCCAAATCTGATTGATTACAAGGTTTTTAAAAACACAGATCTCTGAGCCTCAGTGGATGGACTGTGGGGGCCTTGGCGTGGATCCTGGTTTACCAGTCAGCTTTCACTAAGGTAACAAACCACTTCAGCATCTCAGTGGCTCACACAAACATTTGTGCTCACGTTTCATAAGGGCTGTGAGTCGGTGTGGCTATGTTGGGCATGCCTGGGCCTGACCAAGAAGCATGTGTATCCTCATTCCAGAAACTAGGCTGAAGGAGTATCCTCTAACTAGGGTGTGCCGTTCTCTTAACTGAGTGCAGAAGCTAGAGGGGGTGCCAAGCCAAACCATGCCAACACATCTAATGTTTCTATGTTGGTGTGGCATGCATCATGCTCACTTATAATTCATCAACTAAGGGCAAATCTATGGCCACGCCCATATTTTGGGGGATGAAAACCAAACATCACCTCCAGGAAAACATGGTATATATGGCAGCCTGAGAGTGGCAAGGGAGACAAATAAATGCAAACAAGCATACAGCTTACCACACCTCAGAATATACAATTTTTAAACAGCTCCTTGGGCAGTTCTGATTGGCCTCTGATCCCTGGTATTTCATGGGAAAGGCATCTCCCTTTACGCACCTGCCATGACAACTGAGCATCCATTAGTAGCCTCTTCAGCAGAGTGGTTGAATTAAGCAACGGATTAGTGTAACCCAATCACTCACTCCATCAACAGACATGTGTACACAACACATAAGGAAATCTGATGCTTCTGTAAGTTTTAGCAGATTTTTCAAAGCACATTTGTATCCTCTTCTCATGTAATCTCCGTAACTCCTTAAGTGGCTATAATTATTCCCATTTTGCAAGACTCAGGAGCAAGCTGAGGGAGATTCAACGCCTGATGGCAAAACACCTAGAAAGAGTGGATTTGGACTGATTTTACTCCCACGTCCAAATGTCCCAAGTTCCAGTGAGTGCCCTGGGTGCCCAGCCCTATCGTTGCCATCACTTCCTCTCCAAGATATGTTTGCATAGATATTGGGATGTGTAATGTACATTTTAATTAATTTGTTTATTTGATGTATCTACACTAAGCACTTACCACATTCCAGGCACTATTCTAGGTGCTGGGCAGGCAGCATGAACAAAACTGATGAAAATCCCTGCTTACAATGTAAGAGAGATGATATTAAACAATTAAACAGGTAAACTCACATCCAACAGCAACATTTGGAACATAAGCCAGGTGAAGACAAGTGCTGGGAGGAAAAGCAACAGGTGTCTGGCATGGTCAGAGTCAGTCATGGCTAAATTTAACAGGAAGTAAGTCCTTATTAAGAAATGAAGAAAGATTATTTTTCAGTTTTGATCCTCAGACTTCATCAGAGGGCAAAAGATTTCTAGAACCTCCCCAAATCACTCCTCTGTTTTGAAATGCAAAAAATAAACTCACATTAAATTCTATGGCATAAACTATATTTCTTTTGACAGATTCACTACTGAAATTCAATTTTTATTAAAATGATCCATGTGGCCCTTCAAAAACTTAAGTGAGTAAGAATAGTAAAATTCAATAAAAAATGAGCACATTTTTCTTCTTGTGAGCCTAAAACGACATCAAACATACCTCATTGCAGCTGTATTTCAGAATAAACATCTCTTATAATGATAAGACAGATCCTCTGAAGTGTCTCGTGCTTTAGTAAACAAATTCCCATAGTCAGCAAATTTACCATTTGCTTATTTCTATCAGGACCTCTCTTTCCTTGAGAAAAACTAAGGCAAGTCATCACTGTTGGATTCTCCATTCAACAAGCATAAATTGAGACCCCATCATATATTAGGCACACATCTGTGAACTGGAGCTATAGCAATAAAGAAAACAGACCAAATGCCTTGCCCTTTTGGAGCTTACATTCCAGCTAGATGGAGACAGACAATTAACAAACATGTTTGCTTGTTTGCTGCGGACACAAGGGATCTGAGGAAGAAGAGTCCAGACACGCAAGTGCTCTCAAGTCCTGAGGTCATCAGCAGGCGGGAAGCAGTGAGTCTTTCAGCACTTCAGCCTTGTTACCACCGACAGAGTTGTTAAGTTGCACCCAGGGCACGTCCCACGCTGGCAAGTGGGTTGAGAGGTGTTGTACCTGAAGCCTCTGGCCCCTGCTTGGCTCATCTGTCGGGCAGTATTTCTGTCCGGCTCTCAAATGTAGTGATGGGCATGGGATGTGATCAATTATTGCAGAATAATTGGTTTGAAGAGGCATCATGGGGCCACAGCTGGAAACGAGAACATTCAGAGTGACAGGATCTTGGCAGTCACAGAGGCTGAGGCTTGGAGTCTTGCTTTTCAACCAAACAAAGTGGGATAGCTGGGCATTCATTAGGAAGAAACGCCTTCTTCACACCATGACTCTCACATCGCATCACTCTCTCCCCCCGGGACTGAAGAGGGCAGCTTCAAGGTTCCAGGTCATCAATGCATCAAAAGTGAGGTTGGGCAGCTGTCACTACAGAAGTATAATTTATTTTAAGAGTCTGAAAATGTATCTTAAGATATTAATAATTTGAGGGTTCACTTTATTATGAGTAGCTTCAATCATTCAATAAAGAACACATACACAGAAGAAAATTCCGATAGGCACCTTGCATTAAAAATCAACAAACTTTTACCAAGAACCTATTCTGTAACTTATACACCTGAAGCCTAGCCATTAACTCAGTGGGAGAAAAAGTAGATGTTGGGGAATTGTCTCAGCAGCTGGTAATTTTTTTTTGCAGAAATTTTTGCATCTCTGTGATATTCTGTCAATGCAATTATTAAATACCTGCTTTGTGCCATTCACCTTGCTGAGAGCTTTGCATACATCCTATTCAGGCCTCTCCAGCTTTATGAGTTAGTGCTGTCATCACCCATTTGAGATCTAGGAAGCTGAGAATAAGAGAACTGACATAACTTGTCCAAGATCAAACCTGAGATCCAATCCCAGGTTTGTCTGGCTCCCAAACTGTATTCTTTTCACTATGTCAAACTGACCAAAGTCCTGTTTTTCTTGCTGTGGCAGAGATCAATGACTGAGCAATACTTCTCTAGCCAGTTCTTCATTAAAGACCTAAGGTTCCTGGCAATCTCTTGAAGGTAGAATTTCAGGGCAACCTCACTTTCTTCATCATATACTATACAATATTTTTCTTTTTAAAATAAGGGGCATATAGTACTTTAAGAGAGAAGGCAATGGCACCCCACTCCAGTACTCTTGCCTGGAAAATCCCATGGACGGAGAAGCCTGGTAGGCTGCAGTCCATGCGGTCGTTAGGAGTCGGACACGACTGAAGCGACGCAGCAACAGCAGCAGCAACAGTACTTTAAGAAGACACAGTAAGTCTACAAGCAATAAATGCTAGAGAGGGTGTGGAGAAAAGGGAACCATCTTACACTGTTGGTGGGAATGCAAACTAGTACAGCCACTATGGAGAACAGTGTGGAGATTCCTTAAAAAACTGGAAATAGAACTGCCTTATGATCCAGCAATCCCACTGCTGGGCATACACACTGAGGAAACCAGAAGGGGAAGAGACACGTGTACCCCAGTGTTCATCACAGCACTGTTTATAATAGCCAGGACATGGAAGCAACCTATATGTCCATCAGCAGATGAATGGATAATAAAGCTGTGGTACATATACACAATGGAGTATTACTCAGCCATTAAAAAGAATACATTTGAATCAGTTCTAATGAGGTGGATGAAACTGGAGCCTATTATACAGAGTGAAGTAAGCCAGAAAGAAAAACACCAATACAGTATACTAATGCATATATATGGAATTTAGAAAGATGGTAACAATAACCCTGTATACGAGACAGCAAAAGAGACACTGATGTATAGAACAGTCTTTTGGACTCTGTGGGAGAGGGAGAGGGTAGGAAGATTTGGGAGAATGGCATTGAAATATGTATAATATCATATATGAAACGAGTCACCAGTCCAGTTTCAATGCACGATACTGGATGCTTGGGGCTGGTGCACTGGGACGACCCAGAGGGATGGTATGGGGAGGGATGAGGGAGGAGGGTTCAGGATGGGGAACACATGTATACCTGTGGCAGATTCATTTTGATATACGGCAAAACCAATACAATATTGTAAAGTTAAATAAAATAAAATTTAAAAAAAAGACACGGTACATATATACAATGCAATATTATTCAGCCATAGAAAAGAATGAAGTTAGGTCATTTGTAGAGACATGGATTGACCTAGAGAATGTCATACACACTGGAGTAAGTCAGAAAGACAAAAACAAATATCATATATTAATATGAGATATATATATATATATATATAAAATCTAGAAAAATGGTACACATGAACCTATTGCAGGGCAGGAGTAGAGACACAGAAGCAGAGAATGGATGCGTGGACACAGCAGGGGGAGAGACATGGGTTGAATTGGAGACTGGGATTGACATGTATACTCTACCATGTGTGAGATACATGGCTAGTAGGAATTGGCTATAAAGCACAAGGAGCTCTGCTCGGTGCTCTGTGGTGACCTAGAGGGGTGGGAGGGAGATCCACGAGGGAGGGAATATGTGTGTGTACATGGCTGATTCACTTCTCTGTATGGCAGAAAGTAACACAACATTGTAAAGCATGTGTGTATGTGTGTTAGTCGCTCAGTCGTATCTGATTCTTTGTGACCCCATGGACTGTACCCCACCAGGCTCCTCTTGTCCATGGGATTCTCCAGGCAAGAATAATGGAGTGGGCTCCCATTACCTTCTCCAGGGGATCCTCCCAAGCCAAGGATTAAACCCAGGTCTTAGCAGGCAGATTCTTTACTGTTTGAGCCAGCAGGGAGCCACAGTAAATTTTTAAATCACTTTTGTAATAAGAAGAACATATTTCAGAGTTATGTAAGAAGACTCAAGGCCCTGAAGTTTACTCAGTTTCTCTGCTGTCCTTTGCCCTTTCGCTGATGTGATCTGGTCATGGAAAGCTCATGTGCTGCTGTGCACAGGACAGAAGTAGAAAGGAGCCAGGGGCCTAAAGAAGACTGGAATTGCAAATGTGAAATTATGTTCCATGTCTTCAGAGGACTATTGCAGAAATGGATCACACTGAGAATCATGGGGGCTTCTCTACTACGAGGTTTTAGAAGAAAGGAGAAGCATTTATACTGGTAACTTGGAAACTTTGCAAGGGCTGGTCCAAGTGATTCTTTCTATTTTTTTAGAATAATTTTATTTTCTTTTTCAGGTCACCAAATGATATTTTATCTGTAAAAAGGAGACCCTATTCCACCCCTAGAATTGTGGTGAGGATTAAATTAAATAAGACAGATATGAGGAATAAATACTATAGGGCCTGACATATAGTTAGTTAGTTAGTTCAGTCGCTCAGTCATGTCCGACTCTTTGCAACCCCATGAATTGTGGCACGCCAGGCCTCCCTGTCCATCACCAACTCCGGGAGTTCACTCAGACTCACGTCCATCGAGTCAGTGATGCCATCCAGCCATCTCATCCTCTGTCGTCCCCTTCTCCTCCTGCCCCCAATCCCTTGCAGCATCAGAGTCTTTTCCAATGAGTCAACTCTTCACATGAGGTGGCCAAAGTACTGGAGTTTCAGCTTTAGCATCATTCCTTCCAAAGAAATCCCAGGACTGATCTTCAGAATGGACTGGTTGGATCTCCTTGCAGTCCAAGGGACTCTCAAGAGTCTTCTCCAACACCACAGTTCAAAACCATCAATTCTTCAGCGCTCAGCCTTCTTCACAGTCCAACTCTCACATCCATACATGACCACAGGAAAAACCATAGCCTTGACTAGACGAAACTTTGTTGGCAAAGTAATGTCTCTGCTTTTGAATATGCTATCTAGGTTGGTCATAACTTTCCTTCCAAGGAGCAAG
>NW_011494274.1:2364506-2396967 GCF_000754665.1 Bison bison bison | reverse complement strand
CAGGTTCTAACTGTTGCTTCCTGACCTGCATACAAATTTCTCAAGAGGCAGATCAGGTGGTCTGGTATTCCCATCTCTTTCAGAATTTTCCACAGTTTATTGTGATCCACACAGTCAAAGGCTTTGGCATAGTCAATAAAGCAGAAATAGATGTTTTTCTGGAACTCTCTTGCTTTTTCCATGATCCAGCAGATGTTGGCAATTTGATCTCTGGTTCCTCTGCCTTTTCTAAAACCAGCTTGAACATCAAGAAGTTCACGGCTCACGTAATGCTGAAGCCTGGCTTAGAGAATTTTGAGTATAACTTTACTAGCGTGTGAGATGAGTGCAATTGTGTGGTAGTTTAAGCACTCTTTGGCATTGCCTTTCTTTGGGATTTGAATGAAAACTGACCTTTTCCAGTCCTGTGGCCACTGCTGAGTTTTCCAAATTTGCTGGCATATTGAGTGTAGCACTTTCACAGCATCATCTTTCAGGAGTTGAAATAGCTCAACTGGAATTCCATCAGCTCCACTAGCTTTGTTCATAGTGATGCTTTCTAAGGCCCACTTGACTTCACATTCCAGGATGTCTGGCTCTAGGTCAGTGATCACACCATCGTGATTATCTGGGTCATGAAGATCTTTTTTGTATAGTTCTTTTGTGTATTCTTGCCACCTCTTCTTAATATCTTCTGCTTCTGTTAGGTCCATACCATTTCTGTCCTTTATCGAGCCCATCTTTGCATGAAATGTTCCCTTGGTATCTCTAATTTTCTTGAAGAGATCTCTAGTCTTTCCCATTCTGTTGTTCTCCTCTATTTCTTTACATTGATCGCTGAGGAAGGCTTTCTTATCTCTTCTTGCTATTCTTTGGAACTCTGCTTTCAGATGCTTATATCTTTCCTTTTCTCCTTTGCTTTTGGCTTCTCTTCTTTTCACAGCTATTTGTAAGGCCTCCCCAGACAGCCATTTTCTTTTCTGCATTTCTTTTCCACGGGGATGGTCTTGATCCCTGTCTCCTGGACAATGTCACGAACCTCATTCCATAGTTCATCAGGCACTCTATCTATCAGATCTAGTCCCTTAAATCTATTTCTCACTTCCACTGTATAATCATAAGGGATTTGATTTAGGTCATACCTGAATGGTCTAGTGGTTTTCCCTACTTTCTTCAATTTAAGTCTGAATTTGGCAATAAGGAGTTCATGATCTGAGCCACAGTCAGCTCCTCGTCTTGTTTTTGCTGACTGTATAGAGCTTCTCCATCTTTGGCTGCAAAGAATATAATCAATCTGATTTTGGTGTTGACCATCTGGTGATGTCCATGTATAGAGTCTTCTCTTGTGTTGTTGAAAGTGGGTGCTTGTTATGACCAGTGCATTTTCTTGGCAAAACTCTATTAGCCTTTGCCCTGCTTCATTCCATATTCCAAGGCCAAATTTGCCTGCTACTCCAGGTGTTTCTTGACTTCCTACTTTTGCATTCCAATCCCCTATAATGAAAAGGACATCTTTTTTGGGTGTTAGTTCTAAAAGGTCTTGTAGGTCTTCATAGAACCATTCAACTTCAGCTTCTTCAGTGTTACTGGTTGGGGCATGGACTTGGATTACTGTGATATTGAATGGTTTGCCTTGGAAACGAACAGAGATCATTCTGTCGTTTTTGAGATTGTATCCAAGTACTGCATTTTAGACTCTTTTGTTGACCATGATGGCTACTCCATTTCTTCTGAGGGATTTCTGCCCGCAGTAGTAGATATAATGGTCATCTGAGTTAAATTATAATAGATTATGAAGTCCAAATAGTCATGTCTAAGGAGAGAGATCAGTTTAATGCAAGGCTTTCCATCCTCACACCCTTATATGAGTCAAAATTGCATCAAACTGAGTTTGACTTTAAACAATCTTTGTGAGTTAAAAGTTCACACAAATAAAAAGAGGCCAGAGAGGTAAGGAACAGGATCTCTTTGTCTCTGTCAGGCAGATGGGCCCCGAAACTGCTTGGTTTCAATTCCCTCTCCAGCTTTCCAAGACTTTGTCACTTACTAAACACTCAGAAGTTTCACCAAAGCAGGATCATTTTGTGTGAGGAAACCCTCAAGCAAAGCAGCTCAGATTTCCATATAGAGACCCCACTATTAGTCAAAACAACACTTTGGATCATTCCAATTAATTATTTACTTAAAGTTCCACATCTTCTTTCTATGACTATAGATAGTCTCTGGGGAGCGTGACTTGCTTTTTCCTTATGGCCGTTATTATATTAGGTTACTCAAGTAACGTACTGCGTCAGGAATGTTCCACTTGCTAAACTTTTTGAGGGTTTCTTCATTCACGTATTCATCAGTGAAACGTCCTCTAAAGAGCTTTTCTCATTCCTTTCTCTATTTCTCCCTGGGCTGCAAAATGGAAATAAGTGCTCAGTCAGTAAGACCATCATAATGTTCTTTGGAGGCATCTATGAGGAGGGCATGGCAATCACTCCAGTATTCTTGCCTGGAGAATCCCCATGGACAGATGAGCCTGGTGGGCTATAGTCCATGGGGTTGCAAAGAGTCAGATACGACTGAGCGATTAAGCACAGCACAGCACACATAACTATCAGAGAGGTGCTTCCTGAGGGTTTGTGTAGTTCAACCTCACTCCTTCTAAACATCCAAAAAGCTTACAGAAACACCATTCTGATTCAGCTTGCCCATCTGTGTGCATTTCCTCTCTTGAGAGGAAAGGAAAAGCTCAAGAGATAAGAGAAAGGAAGATGGGAGAGGGGGTTAAGAAGGGGTAGAGAAGGCTCAGGGGCAAGAAAGGAAGCAATGGAGATGTGATAACCCAGCAACATCTGCATCCCAAGACCCTGGAAACCCTCCTGGCGTGCTGTGGAATGGAATCGCTTCTTACTTTAGCATCTCACCTCCTGAGCCCCATGACAAAGCTGCTAAGGATCAAAACTGTCTGTGAGTGGGAGGGTTCCCTGATTAGTTTCTTTATTTCTCATCTGACGTTTTTCATGAGCCCTCCACCTGCCTTAAGTAGCAAGAAAACAACTCCGTTTAGTCCAGTTTAGTCTTCAGGTTAGTTCTGCCCAATCATTTACACAGAATCTTTAGATTCACTTGTTTTTCTCTTCACTTCGTCTGGACTACCGTCTCCCTCTCCTGCTCCTCTCTCCGGCTCCTGCAGCCCATGACACTGGGGGAGGGGAACCCCTGGATTTGCACTTGTGCCTGGGTGTGAGGTGCCTGGTGTCTGCTGAGGAATGCTTGGCACCACCCCATGGCTGGTGTCCACAGCTGGCACCCGCAGCTGACATCTGTGGCTGGAGTACTTTTGATCTATTTCTGCTTGGCTTGCTCAGAGTCTGGGGCCTCTCCCTGCAGACTTAAGCCCCACTGCCTACCCCACTCCTGCTAATGAAGACACTTTGAGTCTCTGCCGGGTCCTAGCTGTCAACAATGCTGTCCTGCTGTGGCAGGCTCATCTAACTCACCCCAGCAACCTAGGTCAGATCTGTGGGTTCACAAAGGAGCATCCAGGCCAGATGAAAACAGGAAAAGCTCAGACCCACACGCCAGTCCCTTTATCCACCTGCATGTCCCACCCACAAATACTCTGAATTTGTAGGACTCTCCATAGAGTTTCAGGATCAGTTGTCTCCATCCAAAACAAAAGGTAGGTCAAAAGTCCTGGTGCTCTCACAGCACTCTCAGCCTATCCACTAGCCCTCCTCACTGCACGAGGCTCTGATGACCCAGAGAGGAAACATCCATATATTCTTCCTGATTTCCCTGAGCTCATTGCTCCATCATCCTCTCTCCACAAGCCCTTGGCCTCGGAGGAGTGAAGTTTTCTTCGGGGTCTCCTTCTTCTCTACACTACATAAAACTGTATAATGTGTTTCATCAAGACTAGTTTGACATGTTAAATGGACACCAGAGTCATTTAGAAAATTCTAGTTTCATAATGCCTGCCTTCAAGGCTATTGTGTCTTGCTGCAAATCTTCGAACATCAACATTGTCATAACAATTTTCCATTTATTTTTACTTTGTGAAAACCTTACTTTATATTGACTAGAACACTGATCATAAATACTTAAGATAGAAGAGAAAGAGTATTAATATCACTCAAAATATTGTACTCATTTTGAGGGAGCAAAGATGTTCCTCTCAGGCTTATTGCTCCATGGATTGGTCCTCAGAATGGCTATTGCCTCTGACTGGTGCTGAAGTTATCAGGGTAGCAGCCTCCATTCCATCTCCTAGGAATTGTCTGTCCCTGACAGTCATTGTCCATCCAGGCTGTAGACCATGGAACCATTTTCTCTGGGGACGTCACTGAGATCTTGTGGCTGAAAATGAAATCTCTTGGATCTTCTATTCATTCGTCAAACATTTATTAAGCATTTCCTATTGGTATATACTGATCCAAATGCTCTTAGACACAGAAGTAAGAATAAGGAACAAAATAAATCTGCCAGAAAACCTTGTCATTAAGAGTTTGCGCCTCTCCCCAAAAGTGATAAAATGAGTTTGATTGTAGATGTCAACCTACAATTTTAGATGTCCATGTCAACCCTACTCTACTTGACTCTATGAAGACCCAGAGAGATTTAAACCTCATTCATTCTTTCATCCATTCCTTTAACAAACACTGATAACTGTTATATCACAGGCACTTTGCTAGGTTCTGGGGAAGCTGAGATCATTAAGATATATTATCTTCTGCAAGGCATTCTAGATCATTCAGAAATATAGACATTTCCATGGCAAGCGTAAAGCGGTGTTACAGCTGTTCCCATCCCCCGCATCAGTGAACTCTGCACTGCTGCTGCTGCTAAGTCACTTCAGTCGTGTCTGACTCTGTGTGACCCCATGGATGGCAGCCCACCAGGCTCCCCCATCCCTGGGATTCTCCAGGCAAGAACACTGGAGTGGGTTGCCATTTCCTTCTCCAATGCATGCAAATGAAAGGTGAAAGTGAAGGCACTCAGTCGTATCCGACCCTCAGCGACCCCATGGACTGCAGCCTTCCAGGCTCCTCCATCCATGGGATTCTCCAGGCAAGAGTACTGGAGTGGGGTGCCATTGCCTTCTCTGAACTCTGCACAGTGTTTATTAAACCAGCTGCAGTGAGTGCCAGGAAAGGCTTGATCAAATAGGTCTTTGGTTGAAGGAGAAGGTGATTGGGAAGGAGACATGAAGAAGGTAATGGCTTGATTGAGACTTCAAATATCTGGTTGGTTTGTTTGCCTGTTTGTTTACTTATAATCAAGGAAAGGTTTCTAAGCAGAAGGGTAAGACCAGAAGGTGATTGGCAGCATGAAGGTTCCAGGGAGCTGCAAGCAGATGAAATGAGTATGGAAGGAAGAAGTGGAACAGAAGAAAATCAAGCCTGGTTCCTTGGGCAGATGTCAACCTGTGGGAGGTGGTGCTGTTTGCTTGTTCTTTTCACACCATACCCCATCAGCTCCTAAAGTCAATCGTTATGAATGTTTCAAAAGAAGGACAAGGACCAGAGAGAAGGGAGAGCTGATAGTCCCAAAGTAGACAATCATTAACTACACTAAAGTCTTTGACTGTGGGGATCACAACAAACTGTTGTGGGAAATTCTTAAAGAGATAGGAATAACACCGAATGCTGTCAATAGCCTGAGTCGGCATGAGGAGGTGAGGTCCCTGGCCAAGGTCATGTGCTGGAAGTGATGGCTTAGGGTCCATTTCAGGTATCCTTACCCCAGAGCAAGCCACACTTCCACCACTACCTTCAACCAGCCTGTGACACGTGAGTTTCAGACAGAGGTCAGTGGTTCTGCAGAGTCCCTATCAGATTTCAGGTAAATAAGTGAAAGAAGAATGAAAAAAATGTAGATTCCCTCTGAAATAATTTTGGTTTATAATGAGTGGAATCTAACCGGATGCCAAGTTCCAGCTTCATATTTTTTATTTTTGTGAGGTCCCTGTTCTCTTTGAGCTTAATATGCTCAAATGAAATGTCATACATGGAAGAAGGTTTGAGGAGTGCAGGGGAATGACAATTTAGTTCCATATGCCTGGGGAACAAAGTAAAGTAACCACAGAAAGATGTGGACCTCTGTCTTGGGTGGGCCACCTTCACCTGCCTCCCTCTCACTGTGGCCATCGTGGTGAGCTGAGAAAAGCCAGAAGCTGTTTATGGAGCTAATTTTTATAGAACTCAGACATACTTAAAGGTCAGTTTACTGTGTCACCTACACGTGACTCACTTCTGTACAAAGGCAGCAGGAACAACTTGATCCCTACCCTCTCTGACCTCATTATTCAAAACAGATACGAATAGTACGGTATCACCAACAGCAGAATTAAAGTTCAACAGTCTCTGATCTTAGGCATATTACCTACATGTGCCCACCAGTATCTCTGTCTGTATGCTGGAAGTATATGAGATCAACCTTGGCATGCTTTGAGAAATCAAAGATTCTAGATCAATAAGAGTCAAATTTCTAAGAGCATTAAGAAATCAGATCTACTTGAACCTCAGCGTTCCATTTACAAATCGCTTATAACCCCTAAGTCTCTCATTCCTCATCTGTAATGTGGATGTGGTAAGTGTGTCCCCTTCATAGGGGTGTTGTCAAGTTCAAATGTATTAAAAATATATACTAAGCTAACATATAAAAAAGCCTGAGCCTGTCTGTATTAGAATTAAGGGATGAATAATATTCATCTTTTTGATTAAATAAGTCATCTTTATTCTCCTTATCAGCAAAGATCTTTTATTTAAGTAGGAAGCAATAAGGAAATTTTGCAAGTCAGATTATTAGAATACATTAAACAGAACACTTGGCATTAATAAAACAAGCACACATAAATATTTGAAAACAAATCAAAACACTTTTATTGGCATTTGAAATGGTCATCATTTTAAGAAAAAAAAAAATCCCTTAGTTGGATCCTCCAAAGGAAACTTGAAACTGAGTATAATGGGCAATGACTTTGATGTGTAACAGAGGAATGCTGCACAGGGACAGGCAATGAAGGAGGGGATGTCAAGAGCTGAAAGGACTGAAGTGCACAGGATGTAGAAGAAAGTACGTGAGCTGGTTGCAAGGCTTTGATTTGGGTTTGGTTACCAGCCAGCCCTGAACTTGTACCAAGTACCTTCGTTTTCAAGTTAAAAGTCATTTACTGGAAATCTATTATATATGCCCCAAAAATGTCCCCCCAAGAGTTCATATGAAATTTGCACACAAGTAATTCAACCCTAAGGGATGCTGTGATAAATCCTTTGATGGAGACACAGCCAGATACTCTTGGACAACAGTGCAGAGCACAACCCTATGCTTGGAGTAGGGTTGGGTCCTGACAGAAAAGACCAAACAAGTCTGTGGCCTCCAAGGGCTTAGAGTGTGGCTAAAGAGAGAAGAAAACAGTTATAACATGTTCAATAACTTAAAGGCAGGTTCTAACTAAAAAAGGTCCAAAGCACAGAGAACTTATATTTCCTGGTCTTGAGTAAATATAATTTCATTGTTGTTGTTTGGCCCTAAGTCATGTCTGACTCTTTGTAACCCCAAAGACTGCAGCACGCCAGGCTTCCCTGTCCTTCACCATCTCCTGGAGTTTACTCAAACTCATGTCCATCGAGTCAGTGATGCCATCCAATCATCTCATCCTCTGACATCCCCTTCTCCTGTCTTCAATATTTCTCAGCATCAGCATCTTTTCCACCTGGTGTGAAGTCAGCTCTTCACACCAGGTGGCAAAAGTATTGGAGCTTCAGCTCCAGCATCAGTCCTTCCAGTGAATATGCAGGACTGATTTCCTTTAGGATTGACTGGTTTGATCTCCTTGCTGTCCAAGGGACTCTCAAGAGTCTTTTCCAACACCACAATTCAAAGGCATCAGTTCTTTGGCACTCAGCCTTTTTTATTGCCCAGCTCTCACAGTTGTACCTGACTACTGGAAAAACCATCAGTTCAGTTCAGTTCATTTCAGTTCAGTCTCTCAGTCGTGTCCGACTCTTTGTGACCCCAGGAATCACAGCACGCCAGGCCTCCCTGTCCATCACCAACTCCTGGAGTTCACTCAAACTCACAACCATCGAGTTGGTGATGCCATCCAGCCATCTCATCCTCTGTCGTCCCCTTCTCCTCCTGCCCCCAATCCCTCCCAGCATCAGAGTCTTTTCCAATGAGTCAACTCTTCGCATGAGGTGGCCAAAGTACTGGAGTTTCAGCTTTAGCATCTTTCCTTCCAAAGAACACCCAGGACTGATCTCCTTTAGAATGGACTGGTTGGATCTCCTTGCAGTCCAAGGGACTCTCTAGAGTCTTCTCCAACACCACAGTTCAAAGGCATCAATTCTTCAGCACTCAGCTTTCTTCACAGTCCAACTCTCACATCCATGCATGACTACTGGAGAAACCATAGCCTTGACTAGATGTACCTTTGTTGGCAAAGTAATGTCTCTGCTTTTCAATATGCTGTCTAGGTTGATCGTAACTTTCCTTCCAAGAAGTAAGCGTCTTTTAATTTCATGGCTGCGGTCACCATCTGCCCCCCAAAATAAAGTCTGACACTGTTTCTACTGTTTCCCCATCTATTTCCCATGAAGTGATGGGACCAGATGCCATAATCTTAGTTTTCTGAATGTTGAGCTTTAAGCCATAGCTTTGACTAATGGACCTTTGTAGACAAGGTAATGTCTCTGCTTTTAATATGCTGTCTAGATTTGTCATTGCTTTCCTTCCAAGAAGCAAGCATCTTCTAATTTCATGGTTGCAGTCAAACATTTATTGCCATGCCTTTCTATCATAGACCTATTTTTTAAAAAAAAGTCAGATCAGGACAGAACTAGCCCACATATAGAGGTGATTGGTCTCTGCACAAAAGAAACTGCTGTGTGCTGGCTACATGCATGGGTGCCTGGGTGTGACTGTCTGCATGCAAACCTGATGCTCCTACTCACTAGTTCTGTGACTTTGAGCCAGTCACTTAATCTTTCTGGGCCTCAGTTTCATCTTCAGTAAGATAAGCCTAGTCATGGAACCTGCTGTATAAAATTGTTATGAAGATTAAATAAATTAATGTATTTAAAGCTTTGGGTAATACCTGGTACATAGCAAGTGTTCAATATGTGTAAGAATAATATTATGACTACACCACAATTAAAACCATGAGAAGGCTCATCATTTGTTTTTCTTTTGCTTTCTTTACACTCACCCTCACAAAACATTAATAATTTTTATGCTATTGCAGAACCAATGAAACTGTAGCATACTTAGAATACTGCCTCCACTGGCCCTCTATTTAATCTGACAGTCTCTGATTGGTCTTTCAGGAGTCTTCCAAGACTCTTTCCAAACCAGGTTGAGCGGCTCTTCTGTAGGTTCCTATGGCCCCATATACTTAGTCTCGCCAGCAATGTGGTTTTTGGAATGTGCCATGGAATGTGATTTTTGGTTCATTTGTCTGTCTGTCTCACTCACTCCTGCACCAGGAGGGGCAATTCCCTGAAGGGAAAAACTGCATCTTGTTTTCCATTGTATCTCCAGAAGCTAACATGGTGCCTGACATGACATTGAGTGTGTATGTTAACTGGGAGGAAAAGAAAAAATAAAATGGGGGAGGGGGGGAAGGAAGGAAAAAGGGAGGGAGGGAGGGACGGGGGAGGAAAGAAAGAGGCAGAAGGCAGAAAAGGTGTGCAGAGGTGCTCTGGCCCTGGCAATGTGACATGTGTCTGAGTCTGCACACCTTCTTTCCTCTGCCTCTCCTGTCCCTCCAGTCCTATAAAGTGAAGGGAAGTTTGAGCCATGAGAATGTTTTACTTACCCCAAATCACCACTGGAGAAATCCACTGCATTACTGAACACTTGTAATGGGTTGGCTCCACTTCAGAATATAGGGTTTTGCTGCCCCTGCCAAACAGGCTTATCCTCGAGAAGCTTAGATAGTGCCTTTGCCCACACCTGTCTGGCTCAGGGAGCTTGTTGGTCTGTCAAGGGGAGAGCTGGGCATTGAGAAAGGCTGATGGGCTTTGACGAGAAAGAGAACCGGGCACACAAGTCTCATTTATAATCCATTCCAGCTGCTCCTCTGCTGGGGGAAACTGGCATTCTGTTTTGTTGGCCCCTTTTCCATCAGGACAGCTGTGAAACCCTACTCAGTGAAGTAATCGCAATAACAACCACCACTTTGCATGTTGATGCCTTTCTTCCAAGGAACTCAAAGTTCTTTGGAGACATAACCTCATTAAACCATCCTGCCTGAAGTGGTGGCTGATGGGGAGGGGTAGGAACTCTTACTCATGCTTCCAGGGCTGGGGGATTTGGAGGGGGGAAGAGTGGAAAAGGAAGAGAAAGAAATTTTAGAGCTAGGAAAGATAAGCAATGGTATTTTCCCCCTGAACCCCACTCTGGCACAAAGATAACATTGCCTAGGACAATACTCAGTTAAACGTCTGAGATCTAAAAAAACAAAACCAACAAAATACTCTGAATGTTCACCATCCCCTCAAAGGAAGAGAACTCTAAGTGAGAAGTTAAGAAACCTGATTTCTAGCCCTGATATTGACACTAAATAGCTGTGTGACCTTGAGCTAGCTCCATCCTTGGAGTAGTAACTTCATATTAGAGCACGTGACCCAGTGGTAATGCTGGAAGAGCCGAGAGACAGGAGCCTGACGCCTGCCTTTACAGCAGCATGACTTTAGGTGTGTTCCTGGCTCCCAGGGCTCACTTTTCTTATCTGTGAAATAAAAAAATTAGACTGGATTATCTCTAGAGTTCAATTCCAATAAAACCAGTTATTCTAGAAATGGTGGGCTGGGAAACATCAGATCTGATTTCTGCTTAGACTTTAGGAAATCCAATAACTATCCATATCAGTTTTCTACCACTGCCACCCTGAAACTCAGTAGTTCCTACAAAACAACAATTTATGATTTCTCACCATCTTGTGACTTGCCTGGGCAGTACGGTGGCCTCACACGGGTTCACATGGGTTCCCTTTTGTGATCGAATTCAGCTTGAGGTTGGAGGGATTCAGTTGGGACATCTGTAGTATCTGGGCCTCCCTTGCCTTGTGGTCTTTTCATCCTAAAAGAGGCTACATTTAGCTTTCTCAGTAGTGGTGGTACCACTTCAAGAGGGCTAGTGTTGGTGCTTATGTGCTCATTACACCTCTTTCATGTCAAGTTCAATACTATCTTGTGACCTCAAGACCTCAAGAAAGTCACATGGCCTAGAATCAGTGAGGGAAGGGCTACACAAGGACATTGTTAGAGCCAAATTGTGTCCTTCCAAAGGCTAAGCTGAAGTCCTAACTCCATGTACCATAGAATGTGGCCTTATTTGGAAATAGAGTCTTTTCAGATGCAGTCAAGTTAAGGTGTGGTCTACAGGAGTAGGCTAGACCTCTAAACCAATGTAACTGGTGTCCTTATAAGAATAGGCAGAGTCACACAGACAGAGGCGAGATGGCCATGTGACGACAGAGACAGATAGGAGTGATGCTGCCAAGAAGCCAAGGAATGCCTAGGGCTACCAGAAGCTAGAAGCAGGAAGATTTTTCTCCTAGAGTTTTTGGAGAGAAAATAGCTCTGCTATGCCAGTCTTGATTTCAGACTCTTGCCTCAAGAACTGTGAGAGGATAAATTGTTGCTGTAAGCCACCCAATTTGTGGTGCAGCAACCCTAGAAAATTAATACAGGCATGAACACCAGGAGGCAAGGTTCTTTGGGGCCCACTAGTGTAAGAATCTAGCACACCATTTACTCTTATGAGCATAATTACACAAATGTTATACGATTATTGTCCAAAATATGAGAAAATGTAGGTGTGGTAGATTGCAATAATTCTTTATCCTTCCTTTAGTCCATGGCCTCTGCTGTATGACTTGACACCCTCCACCCCAAAAGAATTAGAGCATATTCCCTTTCCTCCTCACTTTCTTATGGCCATGTGACTTGCTTTAGCCAATTGAAGAAGAAGGAAAGGCCATTATGCCAGTTTCTTAACAGGCCTTTGTATTTCTACAACAACTGCCTGATCTGACTGTTCCTTGTGGCCAACGTGGTCTGCCTAAGATGCTGTCTCTTGTGCTCCCAGAGCTGTCTGTCCTCAGGTATGAACCAGGAATGCCACTTCCATCATGCTCAGGGGTTCAGAGCTATGTGCTACCCTGGGTTGAAACTAGAGAGAATGCTCCTGTCTCTATAGGGATCAAACCTATACCAAAGCTTTCTCTTCTGTTTTCTCCTATTTTTCTCTAGCACAGTTGTCCTTAACACTTCCTTCTAGAGTCCTTTTCTCCCATGCTCAGCACACATACCAATGAAATTGAGATTCAGCTTTTTCACTCTGGTTACGTAAATCGATGCCAATGTCTTTACTATTGAGATGGGAATCACACTACACCAATCACCCTGCAACTTGCCATTTTTACTCAACAATGTATCACTCATCTCCTTTCATTACTGTAAATACAGATTTGTCCTCATTTTTAATAGCTGCACATATTTCCATATGCACATGGATGAGCATATGCACGCATGTGTGTATGATCAATAGCTTCAGGCATATGCCAGTCTTTGTGACCCTATGGACTGTAGCTTGCCAGGCTCCTCAGTCCATAGGACTCTCCAGGCAAGAGTACTGGAGTGGGTTGCCATGCCCTCCTCCAGGGGATCTTCCCAACCTAGGGATCAAACCTGGATTTCCTATATTGTAGGCAGATTATTTACCCTTTTTATTTAAATAATTCCTTACTATCAGACATTATGTTTGTTTAATTTTTGTTTATTAATAGTGTTGTAATAAATGCACTTTTACATGCTTGTTCCATTATTTTAGAAATAAATTCATAGAGACAGAATTGCATATACAAAACATTTTTTAAGGATTTCAGTATAATTTTCCCAAATTACTATCTGAAAACACTATATTAATTTATACCTACCAATGTGTAAGAGGGCTAATTTTTTAATTCTCATGTAAGCACTATGATTCTTTACATCTTTGCCAAATAATGAAAAACAAAGTTTGCATTTCATAGTGTATTCTTCAGTCCTCTTTTAAACAATTGTGTTGCTTAGAAATGTGCTTATAAAACTGAATGGGAAAGAGACAGCAAGAATAGAGGATACTGATGAGATCAGAAATGAGCTCACAGAAAGAAACCAAGAACAAGGAAGGAGCAGATGTGCAGGTCAAAGCACTGCTGTTAATGGTCATGCTTCATGGATTTTTATTTGGCACATTAATTTAAAATGGCTCAGATGTGAGTGAATTCAAATTCAAAATGGTGTCACTCTAAGTTGACACACTCACAGAGGTTGAAAATGTAGGATAGAAATTCCAAACAAGAGCATATCTGAGGAAAAGTGAAATAGTCTATCAGGGAAAGAGTTATCCCCCAAACATGATATTAATTAGGAAGACATACAGTATGCAAAAAACTGTTTTGGGGAGTAACCAAGTTAGATATGAGCTTACTGAGTGGAGAGGAACAAGATCAGCCAAGACTAAGGATTTACACACAGGCAGTTTCTGCCACATTTGTCTAAGATAGGATCAGGTGCTGCAAATGTGGACAGATCTATTTAGTTTAACATGTCCATGTTATCTATAGTGGTGCTGGTCCTAAGAAAGGGAAGGGGTTATTCTATCTGGGATGTCAAATGGATTAAAAGAATAACATTTCATCTGCTACTTTCATTCAATGCTGGTAATTTGGTTTTAGATACACGTATATTTAAAACCAAATTATATATATATATATATACACACACACACATACACACATGCATGCATGATATGTCACTTCAGTGTTTGCAACTCTATGGACTGTAGCCAGCCAGGCTCTTCTGTCCACGGGGATTCTCCAGATAAGAATACTGCAGTGGGTTGCCATGCCCTTGTCCAGGGGATCTTCCCCACCCAGGAATTGAACCTATGTCTCTTATGTTGTGTTAGCAGGAGGCAGGAGGGTTCTTTACCACTAGAGTCATCTGGTATATATAATTCATTTCACAGGTCTTAAACACATGTATTCCATGTGGCCCGGAATCTCACTTCCAAGAGTTCATCCTAATAAAACTATTTAGCATACACCCAAATATTTAGATACAGGATGTTCACTGAAACACTGTTTATAAATTAATGATGCTAAAACATATACTGAGACCATTTAAAATATTATAGAAGTATTTTTACTCACATGGATCAATGATCATAAAATATTATATTTTAAAGCAGAACCTGAAAAAGAATAGATACATATATATGCATAACTGAATCTCCTTGCTGGACACCTGAAACTAGGGCAACATTGTTAATCAACTATACTCCAATATGAAATAAAAAGTTAAAGAAAAGATTGCAATGTATGATTCAGTATAGTATGTGTGGATGAGTGTCAGCAGTCTATGATGTTCCTTTAAAGACAGCTACCACTAATACTTGAATTTTATAAGTTCTTTGATCCTCTTTTCATGCTTAGATTAAGGAGTCCTACTGCAAGGTTGGTTGGAATCCTACACTTGAAGCACTTGTTTTTGCTAGCTCAGTGTTTTCTTCTCCAGAGTACACTAAGCTGAGGCCTTGCGAGTGACATAAATGGGGACTGAAATTATAGCTACACTCTGAATCCAGACTCATGACACTTCTCCTCCAGTCCCTCTTTCTATGTTTATATGATCTTGACACTTGGGATGAATTCCTTCTCAGGAATCCTGTAGATCATCTTTGATAATTTGACTTCTACTGGGGAAACAGCACCCAAACACACGCGCAGTTTGCCAAACATAACTATCCGTGTTTGGACCCCACATTTGGGCCTGTCTTAGTTCTATCCTCATGATGTTCCCCAGCCTTCATCTGAATCATGTGGATGCAAACATACCCTTGGGAAGACGAGGTGGTGGGCAGCAATGACATCTAGAAGCATACAGCAAACATGTCTGAATCTTAGCTCTGGATTACTCAGCTTATTTTGTCACGTTTTTGTGTATCTAACTGTGAAAAACATTAATGTGAAGACCTGAAGGATATGCACCAAAAATATTGACAGTCCAGTGGTGGGTTATGGGTAATTTGTTACTATTGTCTTCTTTTATCCTACCTATGTATTCTAATCTACAGGGATCATGTATTCCTTGTGAACATTAAACACCAGAAGTAATTTTTAAAAGACACTCTCAAAAAAAAAAAAAAAATGCTTCTCTGTTGACTCAGCTGGTAAAGAATCTGCATGCAAAATGTGGAAGACCTGGGTTTGATCCCTGGGTTGGGAAGATCCCCTGGAGAAGGGAATGGCTACCCACTCCAGTATTCTGGCCTAGAGAATTCCATGGACTGTATAGTCCATGGGACTGCAAAGTCAGACACAACTGAGAGACTTCACTTTCACTTTTTTGAACAAACACTCTGAGGTGTCTATTGTGTCACTTCCAAACATTCTATAGTGATAACTGTCAGGTGAATTCTTGATTCCAGGGCCATCAACTCAAGTGTTTTTGCATTATATAGCAATTTTTAGTAATTTTTTTCTGATCAAACCCATTCCTTCACAGTAATCCTAAAATGGCCTATTTATTTGGGATTGATAACTTTGATGAATAATGTGAAGAGAATAGACAAAGTATCCAAGTTTGAAAACATGAGAGAAATCATTACAGAGAAGATTCACGAAGCATTTGGGAAACAGTTGAGTATCACTGTAGGATCCTCAGGGAGGCTTTACAAGCTTAAGTGTTTGTAGTGTGATGAAAGTGGCCAGATTTTTGGTAAGACACTGGCTTAAAGTCTGAGAGATGGAATGTAGTACAGTTGGATGCAGAGAACAAATACGGACTCCAGTTAAGTTTGGGAGGTGACATAAAAGAGATAAGGGCAGATTTCAAATTTACTGTAGAGGAGGAGAAACTTGGCAATAGCCATGGGCTGACTCCTTCAGTTTCTGTTCAAATTTTCCCAGCCCCTCCCACTCTATGTGATACTCAGCGGGATGCTCCAGCCTTTGGATCCACCCAGGCTTGATCTCAGGAGTGACCTCCATGTTCAAGAAAGCATCTGCCACTATTTGGTCCAGTCTTAACCCCCCAGCCTCCTCAGAGACAGGGCATGCCAAAGTTCTTTTGTAAGTATGTAGTGAGAGTTTGAGTCACACTCTTGCTTAAGAGGATATTCTATGCATTTTCAGACATATGACTAACTGGGCAAAAAGCTTAGAAAATATAACTCGGAATAACACAGTGTTCAGCAGGAGAGTTGTTCTTTGCTTTTCGCGTTGTTGGAGGGGAGAGGGAGGAGGTTTGGCCTGAAATATGGAACACCATAAAGAGACAGATAGACAGAGAATCAAAGTCCCTGAATGGCATTTAATTCCATGTTGCTGTTTTTCCTGGTTGGGTTTCAGAAATCCTCTGACAGTTGGACTATTTGCTATTTAGTCATTCTACTGTACAAATTTTACTGACAATCAGCAGGCATTGCCTAATTTCACACTCAAGCTAATAAAAAAGACCAAAGCAGACTACAGCATCAAGTATATGTTTAACTTGATGGGATTTTTAAAGAACATTTCCAAGATAACACATAAGTTGTAAGAGTAGCAAATATACAAGATTGGACGACATTTAAGTACATTCAGGTTTTAGCCAAAACAGCTTGCAATAACTAGACTGAAAAAAGAAGGACAAGAAGCCTAATTGGAGGCTTTCACATTAGGTTCTGAAACATTTTTTGGTCCCCTTGTGCCTTGTTTCCAAGATGGTAGCACCTGGAAAAACATGCAGCTTGATTTCTGTAATAGATATGAGCTCAGATAGTATGGGCTGCTTTACACCAGCCCCTTTGAAATGGGTGGCAGTTACTGCCAGAGTCCAAGTGGCTAAATCGCATGCTTGGAAATAGGAGTATATCCATCTGTTTGTGAAAATCACCAGGCATAGACTGTTTCCACCCAACACACCGAAGAAACTCACAAGCCTCCTGTTACCAGCAAGAAATAAAGCCAAAACTCAGCAAGAGCAATGCCAGATGATCACGGCTGTTTTCCCGAAGCCTCGATTTTGAATGCTGTGTTACTATTTATTCTTCCAGGAGTCAGAAGCTTCTGCCAGACTGACGACAGTGTCTTCCACGAGGCAGTGGCAATTTCCACCCAATCCTGGTCCCCAAAGCGTCTAGCGTGTGTTCACTTTTCATCACAACTTGATCAATTACCCCCAGGAAACTTCATTTCATTTCACTTGCTACAATGAGAGTAATTAGAGCAGCCTTTGACCCTTTCTTCTCTACCCCACTTAGTTTACAGTGAGCTGTGAAATGTGATAAGTTAATTCTTAAATACATGCTTTTATGCCAAGAACAGATATCTCTTATTTGACTTGCTGTTCCCCCACAGGAATTTGGTATTGTTTATCTAAGAATTTGACATCCAGCAATTTTGTCAGATAAAATTGGGAAGAAATGTCCTCCAGATGACATAACTGCCCTATCCATGGAGAGTTCAAAACTTGCCCCTTTATCTTTATATCTGTAGTAATAACTGGACCCTTTTCACTCCACGTAGAAGGTACAGTTTCATCCCCAGTTTGAACTAAAAATGCTACAGGGCTAGAGATATAGTCAGAGTCCATTATAATAAAATGTGCAAGCACCTAAAGGATCCTACTTGGAAGTCCAACACTAAATTTTTCAAGCACTTGGAAACATAACCTTTATATACTTGAGGGGGCATCATGGGCTAATTGAAAGCTATCTTGCATTAACCCCAAAGTACGAGTTTTCAGCCTTTTATTAATATGTTCATATAAACTAATAGGCAGTTTATATATACTGAAGAAAACCTGGGAAACAAGAGCTTAAAGAAGAAAACGAAAATTAATTCTATCTACAAAGATAACTACTCCTCAAATTCCAGTTTCTTTATTTTCAGTCTACCTTTTATACACTTATATAAACTTACATTTCACCAAAAATCTACATCTTGTGCTATAGACAATTTTAGCTTTTTTTCCACTTTACTTTTTACTATGAGCATTCCCCCCCGTCACTAAACACGTATCAAAAACATGATATCCCATGGCGCCAAAGATTTCACAGCCCATGAACTCTTTGGCATCAGGGTTACCTGCATTCTCCTTGAAATGCAGTGACCAGGCAGCATCATGTCCGTGCCAAGACGCCCCAGTCACAAGAGGTAGAAACATAAATAAGAGAGTTCATCGGCTTCCATTAAAAGGACTCCCGCTGGCACCCCTGTCTTCTGGGCTTCAGTTACGGTCTTCAGGCCTCAGTCTCTGTCTCCCTGTGTCTCCTTACCTCTGCTTGGCTTCCTACCCAAGCACGCAGGAAGGCTCCCTCTATGTGGAAGCACTACAGCACTAACATCGCCATGCCTGTACCCACTCGCAGATCCACTGCAATCAGAGAAAACGAGAAAGTACTTTTCTCAGTGGCCCCTTGAAAGGCTCATGGAGGTCTCCGGTTGGTCTCAGAGAGATCACATGCTCATCTCTGAGGATGGAGTGCCCTGATTGGCCAAGTCTAAACCACGTCAGGGTCACGCACAGGGGTCAGCTCCCTGGGATGGGGGCCCAGGCAGGGAGGTTGTGAGAAGAGTCTCCACCCTCTGTCCACTGCGTTTCTTTCCTTTTCTTAAAATTTGTCCTCACTACGCATCAGCACCAGTTCAGTGTGTGATTCAATTCTTGCCTCATAGGCTTTCTTAAGCTAAATGTGCTCAGTACATTTAGGAACAGTTATATTCCCTGAACTCAGAAGAAAAACTAATCCCAGACTCATTTCATGAGAATGCCAGTTATCTTTACATGGTCTAGCCTTGGGTCTGCCATTAAGATTATCAGCCAGTCACGTAGATATCAAGTGACCGTATCTTGATTGTAGGATGTTGAATGGAAGCTAATGATACAATAACTTTGAAGGAGAATCAAGATCCAGAATTACAGGTGCACTTTATTTAGTGCCGCCACCATCATTACCGATCCACCGTAGTGCCATCCTTCTCAGAAGGAGACCAGGTACGGTTTCCCATGGCTTCTCAGCCAGCACAACAGAGAAGGCACATCTTGGAGTCAACTGTGGCAAGCATGCTTGATACAGTGCGGTCCCCAGTCTCAATGGTGCTGAGAAATCGTTTTCTTATTCCTGTAGGGATAGCTCTTTTTGCTATATTTGACCAAGAAAGACTAAGAAAAGCTATGCATGGAATGGTTTCAGAGAGGCTGTGTGCTATCTTACTGTAAGTTAAAATATGCAAATTCTACCGCAGGTTGAGATACCTTCAAGGGAATGGTCATGGACGCAGGGACTCAAGCTCAGCAGTGTTTGAGAGAAGTCCTCTGACTTTGTGAAGGTCACCTTCAGAGTGCCGTCTTAGGAGGATCGGTCAGTCGTGGTAAGGAGGCCAGCTGGAGGACAGCGCTGCTGGTGGTGTACTGTGTTAATCTATTGAATCTGCATGTCTCTTACTAGACTGTGGGCTTTTCCTAGTATCCACTTAACGTCCTATAGCAGACCTCGCACTCACCACTTCACATCCTCTTGGCCTCAGTTCACAGCTCTGGAAAAGAGTTTCACAAGTTTCCAGCTACTCTCCACTGACAATGCATGCATCAAGCCTGCACCAAACCCCTGTCTTCCTGCCTGGGGGGGTCCCCTCACTCCCTAGGAAGGGGTACAGGGTGCCTGCTTGACATCCACGTATGTGCAACCCAGAAGTGTGCAAGCAGTTATGTTTTGAGGGGTAGCTCCCAACCGCAGCAGCGCATGAGCCCTCTGATGCTGCTGTACACTCTTCACAGGGTGCCGGCAGACTGGATACCAGCCGCTCTCATTGGTGGCCCTCTCACTACGTGCCCTTGTATTGGCTTTACTCCCTCCCTCCCTGTTTCATTCTTCTTGATCCCTCACTTCTGCCTTTTACAATCATTTCCCAAATCCATCTACATGTAAACCTTTAGTCTCAGTATATTAAGGGAAACCCAGGCTGAGAAAACCACTGCACAAGAATTGCTTAGCATAGAAACTGGCTAGATCAGGTATACAATAAGTATTTTTAAGTCAACAAATAAACCAAGTATAAATAAATTAAAATTATTTTAAAAACTAAGAGGTAGAAGAAGAAGACAAAAAAAAAAAATGAGACCACTAATACAGTTTAGTACAAGAAAATTTGGGGCTTCCCAAGGCATGCTAGTGGTAAAGAACCCACAGGGGATGTAGGAGATGTGGGTTCAATCCCTGGGTTGAGAAGATCCTCTGGAGGAGAGCATGGCAACCCACTCCAGTATTCTTGCCTGGAGAATCCCCATGGACATAGGAGGTTAGTGGGCTGCAGTCCATAGCATCGCAAAGAGTCGGACAGGACAGAAGCGACTTAGCACACACGCACAAGAAAGTTCAGCATTGCTTAAACCTACCAGCTCAGCAGAGACCCTCCCTATGCCATACTGGTGGACTCAGAAATGTGCTTTCTTTGTAAGTAGGTGAATTTTCACCAAGACCTATCTGTTTAATCCTTCCTCTCTCAGCTTGAGAAAGCTTGGGATAGTGGAAAAAGAATGAGAGTTGTCATGACACCCAGCTGGGCCTGACTCTCCAGGTTTGCCACTGCTTCCTACCAACAGGACCTTTCCATATTCTTCAAGGTCAGTTTGCCTGTCTGGGCTTCCCCAATGGCTCAGCAGGTAAAGAATCTGCCTGCAATACAGGAAATTCAGAAGACATGGGTTCAATCCCTGGATTGGGAAGATGCCCTAGAGGAGAACACAATAACCCACTCCAGTGCTCTTGCCTGAAAAGATCCCATGGACAGAGGACCCTGGCAGGCTACAGTCCCTGGGGTCAAAAAGAGTTGGACATGACTGAGTACCAACTCATGCAATGGGAACATGAATATTGTCTTGTAGAATTGTTGTAAAGATTAAAAAATAGGTCCTCAAAAATTCCCCATATTCTCTGCCCTCCTTTGCTCCCTTCTCTGGTGATACCTATACGTTTTCTCTGAGGACTTGTTTTAAACTTGTGGTCCATGGCTCTGAGCTGCAACAATCTTCTGACTCCATTTGTTTGTCTTTACAGTTTCTACACTTGCAGTACACCAGCCAGCTGTCCCAACACTTGAAAGATAATCTTCCTCAGGTAAAGATCTTTATAATTACTTTAAAAAAATCTTTCCAAGGCATTTAGGTCCAGGGGGCTCCCCCCTAGGGACGCCACGGTGTGTCATGGGCCCAGACGAGAGGTGCACGTGCACACACGGGGCCCTGTGAGCCTGCAGCTCTCCACCCTTCTCTGGCCAATAGTGCCTTTTGTCTGCCTGTGCTCCTCTCAAAGGTCAGACCCTTGTGAAAAATACTTGCTCTATTAATCATCTTGGAAGACTGCTCCAGACACATTTTCAGAAGGGATGCAGTAAGTTTTGTCTGCACTGTGCACCCTGGGAAAAGAGTTTCCCCTTGAAAAGCAATCTTGCCCGCAGCCAAGTCTTTTTTTTTCCCCCTAACTTTTTAAAAAGTAATGAAATTATTGCATGTTCTTAAGGTGTCGGGAGGCAGCGCCACCCCTTTGGTGTGGGCATGTTTGTGTACTCAGGAGATGTGTGCCCAATTAGTGGACTGCACATGAATGCTGGTGTTGGCGAATGACCTACAGCCAGCTGCTGCTCAGTCTTTTGGGGGAACAGTGGAAGGTTTAACCATTATTTTGCACAGACTTGTTCAGTCAGGGACAGAGTGGTATGAGGATAGCTACATGCCCAGAGCTAATGAAAGATGAGCCAGTGATTAGACTGGCTCACAACCTGGGTAATAATTTTTATACTCACAATTAGATCATGGAATTAAACAGAATGAGACTGATTCCCCCACTGTACTGCATAGCAGGGGTCAGGATACATGACGTTCTATTCCCTTTTTTTCTCATCTGAACCTTAAAGCTTTAGATCTTCAAAGGGAGAGGTACTTTCACCAGTCATTTGAATGAAAGCGAGTTTTTCATCCTCCTGTCTTGTTCAGTAAGGGATCACTTCATGTGTGCAAAGAAGTGGGCACAGAAGAGAGAAATTCCTGGGCTTGCTTCTGTCTCATGTAGGATTTTCATCTTTTGCCTTTTCCACTTGTGTGGAAACTTTTCCTAGTCGTTACATGATCTCATATTCTAGTCCACGCAGCCAGTCTTGGTAGCAATGAGAACGAAACCTTGACAAATGTGCCATTTGTTCATTAAGTCTCCCATCTTATAAGGGTCAGCTTTTTGGCAAAATCATGATAATATCTATTCTATTTCAGATATAGTTTAACAACTCTGCATTCTGAATGGAAGCAGGATTGATTTCTATAGTAATTCTCAGTTGAGATGAGAAATAACTAATTAAAAATGTCTCACTGAGACTCCTCCCAAACGTCATGCCAAAGGAGGTCGACAGCCGTATTCAGTAAAAACTGTTTAACACCTTGGACTGCTTCCCAGTGGGATCAGACCAGACAAGAAGAACAAGGCAGGCTGCTTAGGAGACAGTCTGGGGATTTTTGTGAATGACATTTGCAATAGATAGATACGCCGCCCCCACGCCCCGCCTCAGATTCTTGCTCTTGTGCATATGTAGGACTTACAACTGAGTCATAGCTTTCAGGAATGAATGTAGGTATCATAGTCAGTGACCTGTGGTCATAAATAGCTTGCATCAAAAGTACCCCAGGCACGGCTGAGCCCAGACAGTCCCTTGAATGACTTAACTCCAAGCCCACTTCAATAGCCTCTTTTTATCGTCCACACCCCCTTTTACTACCATGGCCTTGCATAATTCCCACAATCTCCTAGAAGATTTTCAGTGAAAAACCATCTTTGAACAAGAGCACTAAGAACTGGGAAGTGGACACCAACTTGTAACTGAGGTATCCTGAAAATAGTCCTAACACATTTCCCAGACCTAACCACTTAGGGTAATTTGGAGTCAACAACTAGCTGTCATGCAACAGACAGGGAGCGTCTGCCGAGGGCCAGACACTTGATTAGGTTCCTGCTGAGAGAAACATGGAAGGAACAAGTCTTACTCTGCCCAGGAGGAGATCTCAGGGACAGAAAATGTCAACAATCTTTCTCACCACAATGACACTCAAACAACTGTCTCAAGTGAGAACTGGAGAAGGTGCCACACAAGAACTGGTCTTCCAGAGGGAAAGGGAGTTGGTCTGTTAGAAAAGAGAGAGTATACCCATACCAAGATTTGACCAACATTTCTTTGGTCAAAAGCATGGAAGTGTGAAAGACCATGGCATGTAGAGAGTACTGTATAGCAGGAGAGTGTGTCAGGGATGGATGGATCAGGGCACAAAATGCATTTGTTGGGCAGTTGCAAAAACCTTAGAACTTTTTGAACTAGATATACCAGGGGAGATTTATTATGAGGAGGCACAAAAAGTTCATGGATCTCAAGGGCAAGAGGTACAACTAGGCTTAGGAATGGAAACACTATCAGGAGCTAGAGCTGGAGTCATTCTCTCTACCTTTTTCTTCTCTGGGCCATGAGGTTCCTTATTTCTGCAGATGGACAGCTCTGAATTGATCATTACTCTATCGAATAGGAACTGATACTCTTCTCTGTGCTCAGCATGCTCACATGCAGTAGGAAGTAGATCAGGGCTGGCTTCATGGGAACAGACACATGCAATCAAATGACCCCCACATTAGGTTTAATGCACAGCTGTGGCTATCTTGTAATTCTGAATATTTTCACTGAGCTTCTGTTTTGGAAGTGAAGTCCAATAGGATGTGGAGCATGGACATTGAGTAGAAGAGATGCCCAGAACTTTGCTTTCCCATTCACATATAGCATTTGAAACGCCCCACAGGCACACAATTTGAGTGGCCCACAATACATGGGCATTCAAGCAGACTCAAAGCAAGTAGAAGGAAAGTATGTTACTGCTGCTGCTAAGTAAGGTGGGTGAGGGAGGTGCGGACATCCTAGAGGCCACGCTTTCCATTTGTCCTTTGAACCAGAACAAGGACCAAGGAATCCTTTCACATTCTTATCCATGTTCTTTCCCTGGATTAGCCAACTACTTCATGCTGAAATGATGCCATAGAAGGAAAGGGAAAGATAGGGCAATATAGACTTCTTTTTCCTTTCAGTCCTTCCTTACTCATTATTAGGCTGAAGGTGGAGAGCTTTGGTGGAATGCATCAGGAAGTGAAACAAAACTGGTGAGTGAGTTTTGTGCAGCATTTCCCCTGTTCTGGTAGGAATGACATGCATAACAAGTATAAGCCATGAAATACGAATCATGTGATTTTCATGATTTGCATATGAGTTAAATGCTGTTATATTTGCATTTAAAGCTGGCATTATATAATACAAAAATGAACTGTAAAATCTGTACTAATAATTTACAATTTCAACTTTTTCTTTACTTAGAATGTCATTAAATTAGCAAATAAAAAGCACAATAGCAAGTTGAATGATCACTCAAGAAAGGAAAACATTTTATATCTTACTGCCTTCAACAGTATTCAATTCCTGCTCTTTGAACAAAGCACTCAACCACCTCATTTTGTACCAGGCTCCACAAATTGTATAGCCAGCCCTGTTCTGGTGATGAGTGGGCACACAAAATAGACAGGATACCTGTTGTCTGTGGAGTTTATTTTCCACTGAGGAAAACAAGAGAAAATAAAATCAATAAGTAAATAAACAAGAAAAGCCTCACTAGCTTATAATTCTGTGGAGGAAATAAGCAGGGTGACATGATTATCAAGGGAAGGGGATCCTCTGTAGCTGGGGCAGTAGAGAAAGCCTCTTCAAGAAAGTGTTCTTTCAGCTGAGACCTGAAACAGGAGCAGTTAATGATGCTGACACAGTGAAGTCGGCCCCCTCATTCTTAGACTCTGGTCCACACTCTGCGGCCAGCCTGAACAAGCCTGGCCCTCTCACAGTTTTACAGGTGATGGCCAGGTCTCCCCAGGAGTCTTCACTGTGTCTGTGCCCGTGAGTGAGGCTCCTCTGGACTTCCTGTTGAAGGAAGTTCCAGAGACTTTTCTCATCAAGCTATCTAAAGACCATGACAAGTTGAAAGGAAAACATGAGATGCACCTATTTCGGCCCAAGAGTTTGAGGAGCCTAGAAATGTAATCCCTGGAGGACAAATCCGCCATTCCAGGAACTCTTTGGAGGGGCTACCTGGCCAATGCCCTGCCTTTGTCAGCCATGCAGAGAAAGTCACATCAGAAGGGAGGATGATTTGAATGAGCCCAGATGTTTCACTTAAAACCACAACCAGGCCTAGCATTTCAGCAGGGTTTTTTTTTTCAGTCATTTCTTTTCACGTCCTGTACATACTTGAAAGTGGTCTAAGGAGACAGCATGCCTTAAAAGAGGGACAATTGCAAATGGCAGAAAATAGCAAACACGATAATAACTTGTCATGTCAAACAAAGTTACAGCCAAGGCAAGCTGTCTAGCAGTGAGCAGATGTGGACCGAGAGGGAGATTGCAGAGAGCTAAATGTGGCAGGCCTCAAAACATTTTGGTCAAGGATTGTAGAATACTACCCATGGTAGAACATATAAAGTAAATATAAAATTTCAAGAAGGATTTAGAAATATGCAAGTTTTACTATGTGAGAGTTTAAAAGAGAGCAATTGAAGTCTCAATCAAAGGGGGTGAAGAGTTTTGCCAAGTGAAGTAGAATATGATTATGTAGAGGATTTGAAGCTACGATTATTATTATTTTTTTCCAGAAAGAACACTGCACTTGGCAGCAGCCCCAGTTCCAGTACACAGAAGTTAGTAAACTAATGACGTAGCGAGGGATTCATCTAGAGAGGCTGATTTCTTTGTCACCTTCTGCCAAGACCATTTGGAAATAAGCCCTTCTGTCCTATTTGTGCTGTTGTTGGAAAGAGATTGAGGTTGACCATGAAAGACTCAACAAGTAACAGGTGAATTTAGGCATTTGGGCATGGTATGTTTTCACTAAATATTTGTAGAATGAACACAAGGACCCTGAGGGATGGGATAGAGAGGGAGGTGGGAGGGGGGTTCAGGATGGGGGACACACGTACACCCATGGCTGATTCATGTCAATGTACGGCAAAAATCACTGCAATACTGTAAAGCAGTTAGACTCCAATTAAAATAAATAAATTTAAAAAAAGAGAGTCTAGAAGTTTAGGTCGGAGGACAGTTTTCTGGACTAGGCTACGGGTGTGCTACACCTCGCAGTGGCATGGGTACAGAGCCTTATACGTATGGATATATGCATGTGTGATTATCTGACCTATTCCACCTGTTGAGCCCTAACTGCATGCCCATAATGAGTTGGAGAAGTTTGGTCTGCACATGAAAAAGATGGGTTCACTTGCCACTGGGGGCACCATTGTGGAGAAAAGGGAGAAAAGGCAGCTTGACACTTGATTGCAGTCAATAGCACAGGCTGGTGTGCCAGACCACCACTGCCTCATCCCGCGAGGTTGGGGCCAGCACCTCTGTGGGCAAGTCCACTGGGTGATGTGACGCAGCAAGTGATTCCACTTGTGCGTGTTCTCCAAGCCAGTCCCCACAGACACCACCAGTTTATGAGATATTTGGGAGCAGTTAAACCAGCGTGTGGCAGATACCATTTATTTTTATGCCATCAGATGGGGAAACTGGATGACGACAGTTACTGAGCTGCTTCCTCAGATCAAAGACTTTCGGGAACTGAAGGACCAAGAAAGCCAATTCGTCAAAGTGCTTGTTTACACAGAGGTGCTTTCTTACAGTTATGACAAAACATGAAAGTACATTGAACCTGAAATGTCGAGAAAGAGAGAGAAAGCAATGAGCATCACTGTACTTTCCGAAGTTTGCTTATTTGTGTTAAAACTGGACAGATAACTTTTAAAGAAGGCAATCATTATGCAAATTAAAAATTAATGTGAAGCATTTTAGGATTATCAGTGAAAACAGTGTTGCAATTTCAGAAGCAGATTGTCAGCATTGTTGGATTAGAGTCACAATTTTAAGGAACAAACAAAGATTTCCTCTGAAAGAGTAGCACATGTTAGCAGCCTTTTGTAAATCTGAGAGCACAGCAGTCCCCTCCAACAACTTTGTGGATAAGCATGTGAATCCAAGAACTTATATTTCTATGACATGTCAAACTGTGGCAAATGTTTCGATTCCTCTGGGCTTATTAAAATCTATGATTTCTTCATTCTTCGGATAACCCAAGAAAGAGTCACCATCGACACCACAAACCTGGAGTGCATCCTGACTGAGGGTTGAAGATGATCATCATATTAGGTATCAGGATTCGAATCCTTATGCAATGTGGGAGACCAGGATTCGATCCTTGGGTCGGGAAGATCCACTTGTAGAAGGCATGGCAACCCACTCCAGTATTCTTGCCTGGAGAATACCCATGGACAGAAGAGCCTGGCAGGCTACAGTCCATGGGCTTGCAAGAGTCGGGCACAAGTTAGTGACTAATCCTCCACCACCGTTTTGAACAGCTAATGAGTTTTACTGTTGTTTTTATTACCTTTTACCTTTTGGAATTTCTAATCATGTGGCTTACTACCAAAAAAAGTTAGATTTTCTAGCTTTGGGTCGTAACATATGTAGAAAGTGAAACTTGCCTTAGAATTCCCTCCTCTGAGGCCACTTAGTGCTCCTTTTGGGTAGGGAGTGAGATCCGTCTGTTTATCTTTAGCCTTGCTCCTCTGGCAAACTGGCTCACACACTGGCAATGTGATGTCTGTTAACTTTGTATTTCATGGAGGATTTCCCCCAGCCCCAGGAGTTCCATGACCTTTGCGACTCAGACATTTATGGTCAATTCTCTTCCATGCTCTCTGGATCCAAGATACTGGGTAGTGACATAAATGACGAGTCATTGGCTGGTTCTGAAAAGATTTCCAAGAATAACTGCCACAAAACTTTTTAAAGAAAACGATGACTTTTAAAGATCTAGAAATGTTGTCTGTCAACTGAGGTCTAGAATGGAGACTGCTGGTGGCCAAATCATCTCACAGGCATGTTTTGCTTGGCCAGGCTAGTGTTGGCCTGCAGAGTGTTTAAGAAATATTTAATTAGTTCCCAACATTTGAAAAATCAGGAGATGTCATGTAAAAAAATCCAGATTTCTGGCATCATCTGATTTGGTAGCTCAGAGTCTGCATACCCACCTGGCAATAATTGGCTACCCCTCTATAGCAGTCATCCCAGCTGGTTGGGCCAAGCGCACTCCACTCATCAGTCCCTACCACTCCACGCCAGACTTCTTCACTCAACTCCATAGCATGCCTGGCTCAGTAGGTGATTTGAGGTTGAGATCTTTACTTTAGAACTTCACTGTGCCTAGCATGCTGCTAAGAACTGTGGAGGAAACAGGAAAAGGATTAGCATTGTAAGCTGGTTAGAGAAAACAAGAATATTAACAATAAAAAAAAAGTTAATTTATGGATCAATTAAGGTCTCCATCGTAAGGTATCAAGCATAGACGTGACCCCTGACCTACACACAACACACACGTGTGTCCTGTCTGTAGAAGTGATGATGAAAAAGAGCCAGCACTGCAAGAGACCAGTTGAAGAACTCGACAGTTTGTCCAGTTAGGTCATGAAGGTGCCTCCACTGTGGACGTCAGAGACTCATTCATGTATTTATCTACTGTTTCATTTGTCAACAAATATCTATAAACTGATGGGGAGGCCCCAGAAGCCCACCACTCAGCCCTCTCTCCAGGGAACCTTCCTGGGGACCTTGGTGGATGACAGTCACACATACTGAGCCTTTGCATTCACTGTGGATCCAACCTCCCAGAGACCACTTTCTGCCACGATCTGAGCTTGGTGGGGGTTCTGGACCGAGGCCATTCCTGCCCAATATGGGATTTCTCCAGGGAGCAACCTTTGTGTGGGCCCCACCTTCAGTCTAGCCAAAACTTGCTGAGAACTGCACCGTGGTCTGAGGCTCTTCTTACCCAATCTCCCTTCCTTCCCTCTCTCCTTTCACTAGCCTCCTGTCAGACCTGTGTCACAGTCTAAAGCCTCTCCCAGCCTTCTCTCATCTTCCTCTATGTTATCCCTTATAGGTGTTTCCACTAATAAGTTGCTTGGGTGTCTAATCCTTGGCCTCTGCTTCTCAAAGAAGCAGATAGAACTTGCAGTTGTATGTCAGACACTGTGCAATTAAGTGAGGGTACATACACCATAAGCAGTAGAAATAAGTTATTTAAACTAGGGAAAGGCTTGAGAATGACTTTCAAATTTATTGGGTGGTCAGGAAGGTCTTTCTAAGGAGAGAATGCTTAAGCTGACATTTAAATAGTAAGAAGGGGTGCATGCATGTGTGTACTTAAGCGCTTAGTCGTGTCTGACTATTTGCGACTCCATGGACTGTAGCCCACCAGGCTCCTCTGTCCATGGGATTTTTCAGGCAAGTATACTGGAGTGGGTTGCCATTTCTTCCAAGAAGGGAGAAGAAGGAGATAGATAGTCAAATGAAAGTCTTAGGAGGGAACATTCCAGGCAGAGGGAAGAGCAAGTACAAAGGGTGGAGACAAGAACATCTTTGGTATATTTAAGAAGAGATAAAAGGTCAGTGTGGTTGAACAGTAATCAAAGAGGGAAAGAATGGAGTGAGCAAAAATGTCAGAGAACTAGGGAGGAGCCTGATTGCTTTGGGATTGTCAGTAACAGTAAGCAGTTTAGAGCAGGTCAGGGAGAAGATTATCCTCTATCTCCAAGGACAGATGGAGCTCTGTTAGGTCAAGACAGGACTCTAAAGACTTGTGTCTCCTGCTAAATGTCACAATAAAAAGACAGAGGTTTTAAGCAGACTACAAATACAGAGCTATTGGTTGCATTTATATCATGCAGGCCTTGTGGGCCATCCTGAGAAACTCACAAATGTTACATCGGTAGAGAATGCTGGGTTCCAAGCTGTGTGTGTGTGTGTGTGTGTGTGTGTGTGTGTATGTGAGAGGGTGAAAACAGCCATTGTCTACGCTGAAGCTCATTCCTCTGTGCTTTCAGAGTTCAGAGAAGGTATAAAGGGCTGTGAATTACAGTAAGTTAAAGAGAACTTCTTGGAGAAATGGGAAGTTAGCTTATTGAGATCATGTTGCCTGCTAAGAAAAAGGAAAAAAGCCACAGCATTTGTCTTGCTAAAGCTGGCTGACTGGATTTCCATTCTAAGAAAATAAGGAGTCAACAACTCCTATTGCAAGTGTGCCAGCACTTTACCTGACCACTAGCAAGTCTGCAGGAGCTCCTGAACAAATGCTAGAATGAAATGACATTGGAAAGGGACTGTGTGCCTAGGTGTAGACAGAAGACGTGCAACTTGTTTGGAGAATATTCCTTGAATAGCGGCTTCAAGAGTCCACGCCTCAGGCATAAGCTACTGCTCTTGGACTGGAAGTTCCTGAGAATGTTTTTTGACCAGAGGACCCTTGAGGCTATTGTTATTTTCTGCTCCTACCTGGTTTGAGTTCTTCAAGAGGCTTTGGATTTTTCTGTTTTGTTTGTAATGTTGCCTTCCCACCCCATCAGGGGCAGAACAATGAGAAACAGATCTGTGATAGTTCACTAGTCCTTTCCTTTGGAGAGTAACAGGACAGTTACATGCAGTAGGAAAGTTTCCTGAAATAGGACTGTATTATCCGATGACTGGAAAGGATGAGAGAAAAGTTCACTTAACTATAAGGAAACTGATGAAAGGCCTGGATGGTTTCCCATTGTCCAAGGAGCTCAGCTTCTCTAAATAGATCTCAATATGTTCATCATTCAGCCCTTGTCATGGCTGGGTCAACATGATGGCAGACAACGGCCCTGAGCATTGAGAAGTCCAACTGCTATCTCATAAGAGAATGCCACCTATTTGAAATACTTGTTGTTTTTTTTAATTTCCATCTGAATATTTTTAAATCAACTTTTTGTTGAAACTTGTGCATTTATACATATGAATTTTAAATAAGTGATCAATAAATTTTCAAAAAGTGAATATAACTGTATACCCACAACAGATCAAGAACCAGACATTATCAGCACCCCATGAGTCCTCCTGTTGCTCCCTTCCTGGAGAAGGCAATCTACTATCCGGGATTCTAACACAGATAGGTTAACTTTTCTTGTTTTGTATTTTATATATTAATGAATTGAATCTTACTTTACGCACTTCCGATTGCAAGGAAAAAGTCTTTAGTATTTCACCATTGAATATAACATTTTTATATGTCAGATTAAAAAAGTTCTCTCCTATTGCTACTTTGCTATGAATTTTCATCATGAATAGATATTGAATTTTGCCAAACGCTTTCTTTTATTCTATTGAAGTGGTTTGCTTTTTAAATATTTTTCTTCTATTAACATAGTGAATTATGTTAGTTGATTTTTCTAATGGGAAAACCTTCCAAAACCAAAGTAAAGTCTATTAGCTATATTGTATTATTCTTTTTATATATCACTGGTTTCAATTTCCTGACATTTTGCTTAAAAGTTTTTGCATTCATGTTTATGAAAGAGCTGACTTGTAATTTGAATAGCAAATTTCATTTTTAAATAGATCTTTAGACTGTTCAGAGTTTTAATTATATTTTTAGTTGTAGTAAGTAATGTATATTTAAGAGGTTTGTACATTTTATCCAAATTGCTAAATACATTAGTGTCCAGTTTACTGTAATACCCTGTTACTATTGTTTGGTGTCTTTAGGATTTGTAGTCATGTTGTCCTTTTCAATTTTGATACCAATCATTTGTTTTTATTTCCTAATAAGTTTTGCCAGCAACTTATCAATTCTGTAAATCTTTTTAAGAAACTAACTTTTGGTTTTGCTGATTTTCTCTATTGTATGTATGTGGTTTTTAAAAATTTGTCATTTTATTATTTATTTCCATTTACTCCTCTTTACTCATTTTTTGAGATGAAGGTTTAAATAATTCATTTCCTGACTTTTTAAATTTTCTCCGTTTAGAGGTATGAATTATCCTCCTTCTACATAGATGGCTGTATGCCACAAGTTTTGATATATAATATCTTCATCATCATCCAGTTCAAAATATTTTAATTTTCAAAATGATTTCTTCTTTGATACATGATTGTCTATAAATTTATTTTTTTCAATCTCCTAGTAGTTAACTTTTTCTAATCATGTTTTGTTGCTGTTTTTTCTTGATTCCACTGTGGTCAAAGGATCTATTTGAATTCTAAGTAATTTCAGTCCTTTCAGTCAGTTCAGTTCAGTCGCTCAGTTGTGTCCGACTCTTTGCGACCCCATGAATCGCAGCACACCAGGCCTCCCTGTCCATCACCAACTCCTGGAGTTCACTCAGACTCACGTCCATCAAGTCGGTGATACCATCCAGCCATCTCATCCTCTGTCGTCCCCTTCTCCTCCTGTCCCCAATCCCTCCCAGCATCAGAGACTTTTCCAATGAGTCAACTCTTCGCGTGAGGTGGCCAAAGTACTGGAGTTTCAGCTTTTTTTTTTTT
>NW_011494274.1:2363979-2364406 GCF_000754665.1 Bison bison bison | reverse complement strand
AGCATCAATTCTTTGGCGCTCAGCTTTCTTCACAGTTCAACTCTCACATCCATACATGACCACAGGAAAAACTATAGCCTTGACTAGATGGACCTTTGTTGGCAAAGTAATGTCTCTGCTTTTGAATATGCTATCTAGGTTGATCATAACTTTCCTTCCAAGGAGTAAGCATCTTTTAATTTCATGGCTGCAGTCACCATCTGCAGTGATTTTGGAGCCTCCCAAAAATAAAGTCTGACACTGTTTCCACTATTTGCCCATCTATTTGCCATGAAGTGATGGGACAAGGTGCCATGATCTTCGTTTTCTGAATGTTGAGCTTTAAGACAACTTTTTCACTCTCCTCTTTTACTTTCATCAAGAGGCTTTTGAGTTCCTCTTCACTTTCTGCCATAAGGGTGGTGTCATCTGCATATCTGAGGTTATT
>NW_011494274.1:2341825-2363879 GCF_000754665.1 Bison bison bison | reverse complement strand
TTATTGATATTTCTCCTGGAAATCTTGATTCCAGCTTGTGTTTCTTCCAGTCCAGCGTTTCTCATGATGTACTCCGCATAGAAGTTAAATAAGCAGGGTGACAATATACAGCCTTGACGTACTCCTTTTCCTATTTGGAACCAGTCTGTTGTTCCATGTCCAGTTCTAACTGTTGCTTCCTGACCTGCATATATGTTTCTCAAGAGGCAGGTCAGTCTTTTAAAATTTATCAATTCTGGCTTAATGGCTTAACATATGGTTAATTTGTATACCAGTACATTGTTAATTATGTATACCTAGAAAAGTGTTATTTTGGGGTGTAATGTTTCATATTTGTCAAATAATATAAGCTTGTTAAGTTCAGACTTTTTATCATTTTGAGTTTTTTGGTTGCTCATTCTATCAGCTACTGACACAAGTATATCATAATTTCTTACTATGATTATTTATCTATTTTAAGATTAATTTTTCCAATTTAAAAATACTTTGAAGATTTGTGGGGTTCAATCAAATGTAAGGATATACTGTCTTTGAAATGGAAAGTCCTCTTCATTATTAGAAAATGCTTCTAAAAGATCCAACTGACTCTCCTTTTTAAAATAAATTCTAATTTTCTTTATGTATATATATCTACAGATTGTCTGTTTAGATAGATGTATATGATGTGAAAGATATAGATATCCATATGCATATCATATAATGCAGAGAGAATTGATAGATAGCCTATCTCTGTCTCTCTTTTTTTTTCCATCTGTTTCTCTGAGACTCTGATATACCAGCATTTCATGTAGCCCCGAAACTCAGCAAATATTCTGTGAGGAAAAGTGATCATGTGTTTGAAGTTTCTGATTTTCAATTTGTTATTCTAGTCTTGTAAGACCACTAAAATCTTTGTTTTTTCCTCTTTTGCCCAGCAAAAATTTGGTGCCATATATTTTCATGACTTCTTATCTCTTCATAGGCAACTTCCAGTATTTGTAATGTCAACTTTGTTTAGTGAATAACTTAATTTCAAAACTAGCATTTCAGATTATTTTTGCAGTATCTTTTGCATAACTACTCATCAATATATCCACTTCACAAATATTTGTTGAGCTTTTGTCATATCACAAAACTGAACTTATTGCTGTAAATGAGTTTTTTTTGTTTCTATGAAGGCAGTTAAACCTCAATACAAAGAGCCATGATTGGTGATAACGTTTTTACTTGAACACTTTGAAATGAGATAAAGGTAACATAATATACATGTCAGTAAAAAATAATCAATTTCCTTTTTCTTTGAAAAGACTCCTCTATTTTAAGATCAGGACCTTAATATTTTCAAAGCTAAATATTTTTCATTGCTTCTCCTTTCAGAAATCAGATGGTAGGTTACAACAGCTTCAACAACCAAAAAAGCCTGACACATTTTTAAAATCATATTTTTAAGTTTCAGAGAGCTGTGGAAGTAACAAGGACTCAGTTCAGTTCAGTTCAGTTCAGTCGCTCAGTCGTGTCCGACTCTTTGTGACCCCATGAATCGCGGTACGCCAGGCCTTCCTGTCCATCACCAACTCCCGGAGTTCACTCAGACTCACGTCCATCGAGTCAGTGATGCCATCCAGCCATCTCATCCTCTGTTGTCCCCTTCTCCTCCTGTCCCCAATCCCTCCCAGCATCAGAGTCTTTTCCAATGAGTCAGTTCTTCACATGAGGTGGCCAACGTACTGGAGTTTCAGCTTTAGCATCATTCCTTCCAAAGAAATCCCAGGGCTGATCTCCTTCAGAATGGACTGGTTGGATCTCCTTGCAGTAACAAGGACTAGATGAACTAAAATCAAGAGAATAGAAAACATTTCCTAAATGGCCTGGGAGCATTTGTTGATTGTGGGTGTAAACTCATGGTGGTCTTCCCCTGGGGAGTGAATTCTCTCTCTATCCTTCATCTCCGTGTTTTTAAATATCTGCTAGTCACTATCAATTGCAAAGAAAAAATTTGCTGAAAGAGAAAAAAAGGAAAATTAAAATTTTGTTTTGTATTACAGCAACATACTAGCTCTGATAAATTTTTGATGGGAGAGAGAGTTCAAAAGTTGTGGTTAAACTGAGTTTTAAGAAGTTGTCTATTGATTTTCTTTACCCCTGTTAATTGTATTTTGCCTAATTATGAATTAGTCACAGTAGCAAAAAAAAAAAAAAAATTAGTGTGAGACATAATTGCAAATAATGAGTATGCATTTTATGTTTTCCATGGGCTATTTGTCATTTTATTAAATCTTGCTGCTGCTGCTGCTAAGTCGCTTCAGTCGTGTCCGACTCTGTGTGACCCCATAGATGGCAGCCCACCAGGCTCCCCCGTCCCTGGGATTCTCCAGGCAAGAACACTGGAGTGGGTTGCCATTTCCTTTTCCAATGCATGAAAGTGGAAAGTGAAAGTGAAGTCGTTCAGTCGTATCCGACTCGTAGCGACTCCATGAACTGTAGCCTACCAGGCTCCTCTGCCCATGGGCTTTTCCAGGCAGGAGTACTGGAGTGGAGTGCCATTGCCTTCTCCGTATTAAATCTTAACAAGGACCTATTAAGGTAGGTGTCATTATCCCCCGTGTTATTGAATACATTTGAGGAAAATGAGGCTCAGGAAGGTAATGTGACTTGAACAAAGTCAAAGAACAAATGGCAGAATCTGTTTTAATCCCAGGTGCCAAGATTTTGAGTCCAGTGGTTTTCCCACTACACCAGCACTGTCTTAATATTCTGCTTTGGTTTCATATTAATTGTACTGTTGGTCATGGTAAGAATACTAATGAATACAATTACCAATGATTTAGTAAGGGAACAATTTTAAAAGCTGAAGTTTATTAGAAATGGCCAATTTAGTTTTATAAGGGATAGGTCATACTGAAATAAGTGACTGAGTTTTTCTAGGATATAATTTCCATGGTGACCATGGAAAGATTGACATTATGTACTTGGAATTCCAAAAAGGTTTTGGTAACATCTCAGAGATCATTAGCTCAGATCTTGGACTGAGGGTAAAGTACCTTAATAGACAGAAACCAGGCTCAAAACAGCAACTGAAAGAATGGATTTTTCTAGCTGGAAAGAAGTAGTAAGTAGGGCACCCTGAGGTGAGACTGGATGTTCTTTTTTGTAATTTGTAGAAATATTTAGAACTATAAATATGATATCCCTGGTGTGTTGACAATATACAAATTAGGGGAAAATTCATCTCCTCCTGCTGCTGTTGAGTTGCTTCATTCATGCCTGACTCAGTGCGACCCCATGGACTGCAGCCCGCCAGTCTCCTCTGTCCATGGACTTCTCCAGCAAGAATGCTATAGTGGGTTGCCATGCCCTCCTCCAGGGGATCTTCCTGACCCAGGGATTGAACCCAGGTCTCCTTCATTGCAGGCAGAGTCTTTACCACTGAGTCACCAGGGAGGACCCAAAAGTCATCTAGCCAAATTCAAAAAGAACATGTTCAAATTAGCATACCCCAAATAATTATTACAATTAATCTAACTCCTTTTGAAGGAGATAATGGGCCATTTGGTTAGATATCTGGATGTGGAGACCCAACTCAGAATAATCCCCAAAGAAAGAAAGTACACAAAGCACTCTCAAGTCGATTATGGGTTTTTGTGGGGTTTTTTGGTAGTAAGAAAAGGTATAAATAATAAGTATATAAGAAATAACAAGAGTATAGTCAGAAATTAATAGGAATATATGCAACTCAAAGTCAAAAGAAACACTTAATTGTCCTCTGTGAGTACTCAGTCACTCAGTCGTGTCCGACTCTTGCGGCCCCATAGACTGTAGCCTGCCAGGCTCCATGGGATTCTCCAGGCAAGAACACTGGAGTGGGTTGCCATGTCTTTCTCCAGAGAGTCTTCCCGACCCAGGAATTGAACCCAGGTCTCCTGTGTTGCAGGCAGACTCTTTACCGACTGAGCTACAAGGGAAGCCCTCTACCTTTCTTTAAAAAATTTTTTTTAATTTTTTTTTTCCCCTGAACCTAAGGCTTCATTCAGTACTTTTCTCTCTCATTGGAGCCTTTGACAATTTTTTCTCACCACAATTAAAAAAAAAAAAGAATAGTCTTCCAGAACAGAGAACAAAATATCTTTTCCAAAACATTACACAGGCTGTCTGAGGGTCAAAGCAGTTCCTCTGTGTGTGTGTCTGTGTCTGTTTGAATATTTGTTTTGAATATTGAATTTGTGATTCAATGTTATACATTACAAAATGATCACCACAATAAGTCTATTAACCATCTGTCACCTTGCAAAGTTTTTATAATATTTTTGGCTATATTTCCTATGCTAAACATTATCCTCATGAATTATTTATTTTAGAAATGGAAGTTCATATCTCTTATTCTCCCCCACTTGCTTCATTCAGTCCTCTCTCCTACACCTGTTTTCTATGTATATATGTACAGTTTGTTCTCTGTATCAATGAGCATGTTCCTCTTTTGTTATTTGTTTTGTTTTTTAGATTCCACATATAAGTGGAATCATATACTCTTTGTCTTTCCCTGTCTGACTTATTTCACTTCGCATAGAACTCTCTGTTTTAATGTTGTTGTTGTCGATGTTCAGGCACTAAGTCATTTCTGACTCTTTTCGACCCCATGGACTGTAGCATGCCAGGCTTCTCTGTCCTCCACTATGTCCTGGAGTTTGCTCAAATTCATGTACACTGAGTCGGTGATGCTATCTAACCATCTCTTTCTCTGCCACTCCCTTCTCCTTTTGCCTTCAATCTTTCCCAGTGCCAGGATCTTTTCTAATGAGTTGGCTCGTCACATCAGGTGACCAAATTATTCAGCTTCAGCAAGTCCTTCCAATATATAATTCAGAGTTGATTTCCTTTAGGATTGACTAGTTTGATCTCCTTGCAGTCCAAGGGAATCTCAAGAGTCTTCTCCGATACTGCAGTTTGAAAGCATCAATTCTTCCACAGTCAGCCTTCTTAATGGTCAAACTCTCACATATGTACTTGACTACCAGAAAATCATAGCTTTGACTATACTAACTTTTGTTGAAAAAGTTATGTCTCTGCATTTTAACATGCTGTCTAGGTTGGTCATAGCTTTTCTTTCAAGGAGCAAGCGTCTTTTAATTTCATGGCTGCAGTCAATATCCTCAGTGATTTGGAAGCCCAAAGAGAGGAAAATCTGGTGGTGGTCCCAGTTTTTCCCCTTCTGTTTTCCATGAAGTGATCGGACCAGATGCAATGATCTTTGTTTTTTGAATGATGAGTTTCAAGCCAGCTTTTTCACTTTCCTCTTTCACCCTCATCAAGAGGCTCTTTAGTTCCTCTTCACTTTCTGCCATTAAAGTGGTATCATCCACATATCTGAGGTTGTTGATATTTCTCCAGGTAATCTTGATTCTGGCTTGTGCTTCATCCAGCCTCCCATTTTGCATGATGTGCTCTTTGTATAAGTTAAATAAGCAAGGAGACAATATACAGCCTTGATGTACTCCTTTCCTAATTTGGAACAAGTCCGTTGTTACATGTCCAGTTCTAGCTGTTGCTTCCTGACCTGCATACAAGTTTCTCAGGAGACAGGTAAAGTGGTCTGGTATTCCCATCTCTTTAAGAATTATCCACAGTTTGTTGTGATCCATACAGTCTAAGGCTTTAGCGTAGTCAGTGAAGCAGAAGTAGATGTCTTTTGGAATTTTCTTGCTTTCTTCATAATTCACTGAATGTTGGTAGTTTGATCTCTGGTTCCACTGCCTCTTAAAAACCCAGCTTGTACATCTGGAAGTTCTTGGTTCACATACTGCTGAAGGCTAGCTTGAATGATTTTGAGCATAACCTTGCTAGCGTGTGAATTAAGCAAAATTGTATGGTGGTTTGAACAGTCTTTGGCATTGCCTTCCTTTGGAATTGGAATGAAAACTGCCTTTTGCTAGTCTTGTGGCCACTGCTAAGTTTTCCAAATTTGCTGGCATATTGAGTGCAGAACTTTCACAGCATCATCTTTTAGGATTTGAAATAGCTCAGCTGGAATTCCATCACCTTCACTGGCTTTGTTTGTAGTGATGCTTCCTAAAGCCTACTTGATTTCACACTCCAGGATGTCTGTCTCTAGGTGAGAGACCACACCATCACGATTATCTGGATCATTAAGACTTTTTGTATAGTTCTTCTTGACACCTAATCCCTTGAATCTATTTATCATATCCACTCTATAGCCGTAAGGGATTTGATTTAGGTCACACTTGAGTAGCCTAGTGGTTTTCCCTATTTCTTCAATATAAGCCTGAATTTTGCAATAAGAAGCTCATGATTGAATCTGCAGTCAGTTCCAGGTCTTGTTTTTATGGACTAAATAGAGTTTTTCCATGTTCAGCTGCAAATAACATAATCAATCTTATTTCGGTATTGACCATGTGGAGATGTCCATATGCAGAATTGCCTCTTGGGTTGTTGGAAAAGAGTGTTTGTTATGACCTGCCTATTCTCTTGACAAATCTCTGTTAAATTTTGTCCTGCCTCATTTTTTACTCCAAGCCCAAACTTGCCTGTTATTCCAGGTATCTCTTGACTTCCTACTTTTGCATTCCAATCCCTGATGATCAATAGAACATCTATTTTTTGGTGTTAGTTCTAGCAGGTCTTCATAGAACCTGCCAACTTCTTTGACATGAGTGTTTGGGGCATAGACTTGGATTACTCTGATCTTGAATGGTTTGCCTTGGAAATGAACCAAGGTCATTTTGTCAGTTTTGAGATTGCACCCAAGTACTGCTTTTCAGGCTCTTTTGTTCATTATGAGGGCTACTTCATGTCTTCTAAAGGTTTCTTGCCCACAGTAGTAGATATAATGGTCATCTGAATTAAGTTCACCCATTCCCATCCATGTTAGTTTACTGATTCCTAATATATCAATGTTCAGTCTTGCTATTTCCTGCTTGACCATGTCCAATTTACCTCGATTCATAAGCCTAACATTCTAGGTCCCTATGCAGTATTTTTCTTACATCACTGGACTTCACTTTCACCACCAGACACATCCACAACTGTGTGTCATTTCCACTTTGGCCCAGGCACTACATTCTTTCTGGAACTATTGGCAATGCCCTCTGCTCCTCTTCTGTAGCATATTGGACACCCTCTGACTTGGGGAAGGGGGGGTGCTCATCTTCTTGTGTCATATCTTTTTGCCTTTTTATACTTATACATAAAGATTACCTGGAGTGGTTTGCCATTTCCTTCTCCAGTGGCCCACATTTTATCAGAACTCTTCACTATGATCCATCTGTCTTGGGTGGCCCTGCACAGCATGGCTCATAGCTTCATTGAGCTATGCAAGCCCCTTCACCATGACAAGGCTGTGATCTATGAAGGGGATAATACCCCCTTCAGTTCAGTTCAGTTCAGTCACTCAGTCGTGTCCGACTCTTTGCGACCCCATGAACCGCAGCACGCCAGGCCTCCCTGTCCATCACCAACTCCCAGAGTTCACCCAGACTCACGTCCATCGAGTTGGTGATGCCATCCAGCCATCTCATCCTCTGTCATCCCCTTCTCCTCTTGCCCCCAATCCCTCCCAGCATCAGAGTCTTTTCCAAGGAGTCAACTCTTCACATGAGGTGGCCAAAGTACTGGAGTTTCAGCTTTAGCATCTCCTTCCAAAGGAATCCCAGAGCTGATCTCCTTCAGAATGGACTGGTTGGATCTCCTTGCAATCCAAGGGACTCTCAAGAGTCTTCTCCAACACCACAGTTCAATATCTCCTTAAGTCCATCCATATTTTCACAAATGGCGAGATTTCATTCTTTTCATGACTGATTAATATTCCATCGTGTATATATACCACATCTTTTTATTCATTTATCTATTGATGGCCACTTAGTTTGCTTATATTTTGGCTATTGTAAATAACGCAGCAAATAGTATTAGTGTTTTTATTTTCTTTGGGAAAATACCCAGAATTGGAACTGCTGAATGGTACTTCTTTTTTTTTTTTTTTAAGTTTTTGAGGATGCTTTATACTGTTTTCTTTGGCTTCCCAGGTGGTGCTAGTGGCAAAGAAAGTGAAAGCCACTCAATTGTGTCCTACTCGTTGTGATCACGTGGACTATCCAGTCCTTGGAATTCTCCAGGCCAGAATACTGGAGTGGGTAGCTGTTCCCTTCTCAAGGGGTTCTTCCCACCCAGGGATTGAATCCAGGCCTCCCGTATTGCAGGTGGGTTCTTTACCATCTGAGCCATGAGGGAAGACTAGTAGAAGATAACTGGGGTCCAATTTTTACCTGCCTACTCAAGCATAGAAAAATCTCTTTACCCCATACCTCAGCTACTACTGAAGTTGGGTCATTGTGGGTAATTGGGAGATCCACCCCCAAATATCTAGTAACTTAAACCATAAAAAGAGTCAAGAACTGTGGTATGCTTCAGTTTGAAGTATAGAACTGTAAGATAAAGCCATCATGATATTAGAAGAATCCATTTTAATATCCTGGGGGAAGAAATGGCATATTTTGCTAATACTGTATCTAGTTCAATGTCTGATACTAGTTATTCTTGGCTTTTCATATGAATATTTCATCTTTGACACCTAAATAAAACCACTCTGCTTCATGGGTTGGCAATTTATTTCAATTGTTCATTCTACCATATCCGTTACATTTGATGAAAGTATTATTAATTTAGATCTATTTCATCTTATACCTAATATAAAATGCAAGAAAATGAATGCTGAATTCATAAGGAGATTCCCATCCCACAGCTGTTACATTATTTATCTAGATTTTGACCATTGTATTATTCCAGTCAAAATCCAGTTAGAAGAAACATACTTTTCTCAATAGTAGCAAGAAATTTAAGAAATAATGCATCTATTTCTGAATCTTTTTTTTAACATATAACCTCATACATTTTGATCTGCTTTTGTTTAAAATAAGAAACAATACATATCCTGAAAGCTTTCTTAATATTTTATCCTTGGAAACAACTTATTTTCTAAAATTGAAAGGTTTCTAACTAACCCAACTTTCCATTTATATTGCTCAAGCTTCCTTTATCTTCCTATGTAATTTATTAAACCAACAGATAGTTCCATTCTCTGAGAGAAAACATTTCAGAAAGTTCATACTGCTGCTGCTGCTGCTAAGTCGCTTCAGTCGTGTCCAACTCTATGCGACCCCATAGATGGCAGCCCACCAGGCTCCCCCGTCCCTGGGATTCTCCAGGCAAGAACATTGGAGTGGGTTGCCATTTCCTTCTCCAATGCGTGAAAGTGAAAAGTGAAAGTGAAGTTGCTCAGTCACGTCCGACTCTTTGCGACCCCATGGACTGCAGCCTACCAGGCTCCTCTGTCCATGGGATTTTCCAGGCAAGAGTACTGGAGTGGGGTGCCATCGCCTTCTCCACTGATAGCTTTCAAATATCATTGTTGTCAATAGAAATAGGCCAAAATCTCCAAACTCCAAATTCCCACATAATCCCCAATTCTCCCACCAGGCTTCTGAAACTATACGTTGAAAGACACTCCAAGCACATTCACACTTTGGTGGGAGCTTCATTCCTGAATCTCTCTCTCTGATTTCCTACCATGTGAGGTTCTAAAGGTCCCTGTCATTTCTTTAGCATCTTTTGCCCTAGATCAGAGGCAGAATAAAGAGGTCTGTTCTGAGTTTCCTGTGCTTGTGTTCCACATTGGCCTTGCCTGGACTTCTAAGCTGACAGCACCTTCCTTCCCCACCATCACTTTGCCACAACTCCATCACAGCATGTAAGAGAGAAGGGAGATACTGTTCTTGTTTGTTCTCATTTGTTTGTATACATAATCCCTTTGTTTCTTCCTCTAAAATTCCATTCTTGGCTAATGCTATAGGGTCCACTAAGAAACTCCATTCATCCTTGAACTTCTTCCTCTTTCTCTCACCGTGTATATGCCAGGCACTGTGCTAGGCACAGGGATATAATGATGGCCATGGAAACAATGTTTGAGCCCTCTGAAGGCTCAGAGATGCTTCAGATTCCCACATTCATCCATAGTCTATAGTTTGGAAACTATGATTATCATGTTTCCAGATCAAAGGGTAGCCCAAATAAGACTTAAAATTAAAATAAATGATAATGGAACAAGGTGCATACAAAGCACATTCACACATTTCTCTTCACTCAACACAATGAAGTGTTGAATGAATACCTTTCATGCTCCAAGCACTGTCATGGTCCCTGGGACTAGAGCTGTGAACAAGCTTTACAAAGGTCTACCCTTTGTCCAATAGCCCATACTCTGGTGAGAGGAGTTAGATGATATGAGTGCACAAGTAAATCAATACAATGAACTCAGAGAGTACTATGGGCTATGGAAGAAATTAAAGTATATCATGAGCCTGAAAGTGACTAGGATAGAGCAAACAGATAGGTCTATACTAACCAGGGTGGTGGAGGAGAGGGTACATTGACTGATAACTCCACCTGAGCAAAAGTCTGGCATCCAGAATGTTCTGGAAAGAAGGGCCAGCAAAAGCCTCAGGCCAGGAGAAATATGGCATGGACTGGGAACAGAAGTGCCCCTAGGAAGTGACCTGTGCTTAATGAATATCTTGGGCTGCCAATGCAAGATGGGGTGGGGCTGGGTGGAGGACTAGGGCTAGATCCGTAGAACCTGATAGGTCAAAACCTGACTTTGGACTTGACCCTAAGTGAGATGGGAGCGTCATGGAAGGTTTTAAGTCAGGGGTTAAAAACACCCTGCTGGTTGCTGTGTTGCTTCGTGAGAAAAAGAAGCCCATCAGGGAGGCAAGAGTGGAAGCAGGAGGTTAGCAGGTTCGACACAACATATGACACATCTAAAGTTTAATCCAGTGACCACCTGCAGACAGTGAAAGAGGACTCCTCTCGCTTGGTCACGCCTAAACACAGGTCTAGAGGTAGAGGGCCTTAGTCTGTTACAAGACGTTTGGGAACAGACCTCAGGATCTTCTCCTATAGACTCTTCCTCTCTCCAAACAGTGTAAAGGGGAGGGTGAGTGAAAGTGAAAGTGTTAGCTGCTCAATCATGTCTGACTCTTTGCGATCCCAAGGACTGTAGCCCACCAGGCTTCTCGGTCCATGGAATTCTCCAGGCAAGAATACTGGAGTGGGTTGCTTGCTATTCTCTTCTCCAGGGGATCTTCCCCATCCAGGAATCTAACCCGTGTCTCTTGAGTCTCCTGCATTGCAAGCAGATTCTTTACCATCTGAGCTACAGAGAAGCCCAAGAGGAGAGCAGCTGGCTTTCAAATAAGTCAGGCTGTTTTGGAATCCCAGCTCCATCACGACACCTCTCCAGCCTCAGTGTTTCCATCTGTGAAGTGGAACTAATGAGCCCTCCTCTCAGGAAGGCTGTGGGAGTAGATTAGACAACATAGGCAGAAGGTTATCTTCTCTTCTCCCTGGGGTGGCACATATCAGGGAGAAGTGCAAGGAACAGCAATTGTTCTCTGCATCCCAGACTAGAAGGAGCCATGTTTAGAAGGGACCTTGTGTTTCTCACTTGTCCATAAGAAGCATGAAAGTAATATGACTAGAGAACTAGAAGGGTCATTGGAACCTACTTTATTCAATCAACAAAAAACTAAAGCTGAGATTTTTTTTTTTTTTTTAAGTCAAGAAAAGCAGTCATGGAAAAGGTTTGCCCAACTCCACACCAAACGGAAACCCCGCGTCACACCTTCTCAGAGACAAAGGGGTGAGGACTAACGTTTACATAGTCGCAAAATATTTCAGTCATTCCTTTCGGCAATATGCCATGGGAATGTGATTTGAATAGTGAGGCAAATTTGGAGTTTGGATCTGCATGTAAAGAAAGGGCCAAGATGAAAGTTGGAGTAATAACTTTCACCTGACAGCCAGTGGAGGGGTTTATGTGGGTAAATGGTTTTCTAATTGACAGTTTTAGACCCTGGCAACGGTGATAGAAATGGAATCCAAATCTTTTTGAGGGATTGTAACTCTAAAAGCTGTGTTAATGCGATAGATTAAATGTACCAAAGCCGAGGCAGCCGTCGGCAGACCCCGGGCCTGGGGATTGCCTTTTCCTGGTTTCACAAATGTTTATTTTGATTGCTTTAAGTGTTGCGAAGCCCTGTTGCTTCCCTTTCAAGTTTCTGGCCCACCTCTACCCATACTGCTGGTTCATTTAAGCTTCTTTCCAACTTTGGCTTCCTCACAAAGCCTGTGCTAATTACGTGGTCAAAGATTTTGGGTGGTCATATTTGGTTATCCTGCACAGTCGTAACCTCCAGGATTTGCCCTTTGGCATACATTTTCAGAATTTGTTCACACACCTTGCATCTGTAGTAGTCAGTTTATACTGAATAACAAATAAACTCAAAAATCTCTGACCTTATGGCTTGACAGTACAGTTCTCATGGACTAGATTTTGGCTAATTTGATCTGAGTTCAATGACTCAGTAGCTGTATTTTGGGATGCAAGCTTGTTGGGTTGGCTCCATCATTGGGTTCCATTCAGAAGTAGCCACCCCCATGTCCTTTTGCTTACTGGAAACAGCAGCTATGTAAGGTCTGTCCTAATGGCAAATGGAAGAAGCTCAAGAGGGCCAGTAAGTACACATTTCAAGCCTCTGCTCAGATCACTTCATTCCACACAGGCCAAGGCAAATCATATAGCCAAATCCAAGATCCAGGAGCAGGAAAATATACTCTTCCTCTGGAGGGAGAAAGGAAATTCATATGACAAATGGCATGGATGTGTGATTCTAACATAGAGATGCTTGAAGAGTTGGAGACCAATGAGTCAATCTCCTACAACCTCTTCTCCAAGTCCTGGCTATGTCCCTGATCTTGAATAAGAGTGGAAAAAGGAGGTATGGAGCATATGGAACCCCCATGGGGAATTATGTTTATTTCTGCACCTTCTACTCCACTTACTCTCATATCTGGAGTTTCCTTGGGTCTTACTAGTCTGTTATACTGATTATACGTATACTGACAACCTCACTTGAAAAATAATTCAGACTTCACAGGTTATGCTCCCATTGGTGTAATGTAAGACCCACTTCAAAAACTTCCGTAATTCAATCTGGGACTCCCCAGGAGTGTTTGACATGATGTTACAAAAGACTCCTCTGTGTTCTGCCCTGGCACCCCCTTGCTGACACCAGCACAGATGCTAACGCCTGTGACTCATCCAAGAGAAGGAGTCTCATCAGCATCTGTATTATCAGGGCCCCTGCAATAATGTCCCAGGACTCAAACTCCAAACCTCAGGGTTTAAAGAATCAATGCATTTCCAATCTGAAGCCAGAGAAACAGAGCTACATGTTTCCCTGCCACTCTCTTCCTTGTATTTTGAAAAGCTGCTTATCGTCCCCACCGAAATGAAGTGTTTGTGTGAGCGCTAAGTCGCTTCAGTGGTGCCCGACTCTTTGCAATCCCACGGACTGCAGCCCGCCAGTCTCCTCTGTCCCTGAGATTCTCCAGGCAAGAATACTGGAGTGGGTTGCAAGGGAATCTTCCTGACTCAGAGATCGAACCAGCATCTCTTTCGACTCCTGCATTGACAGGCAGATTCTTTACTACTAGCACCGAACTAAGTGCAGCAAGTGCTATCAGCGTCCCTAACTGTGTCCCTCAACACTTTCACTCCACTCCAGCTAACTTCTTGCTACCAGGATCCGCATCTCTCTGACTAGAGGATATTTTTTTCAGAACTGGAAAAGTCTTCTCTGTCCTCGCATGCAGCAGGCCAGAGGTACCATCCCTGGTACCACCAGAAGACGGTAAGAACCACCAGAAGCTCTCAACCACGGACTCTCAAAGCTTGGTCTATCCTTCTCTTCGATGAGGGATAATCCTAGGCTTCAGTTTTACACTGTTGCCAGAGTTTCCCTGCAGGACGAAGTTCAAGTTATCCACCATGGTTGTCAGCTTAATATCCTTCCTTTTATTAGCTGCCCTTCCTTTTCTGTGGTGGTGGTTTAGTTGCTATGTCATGACCAACTCTTTGTGACCCCATGGACTGCCTGGCTTCTCTGTCCATGGGATTTCCCAAGGAAGAGTACTGGAGTTGGGTAGCCATTTCCTTCTCCAGGGCATCTTCATGATCGAGGGATTGAACCTGTGTCTCCTGCATTGCAGGCGGACTCTACTGCTGAGCCACAGGGATTCCCTTCTTCCCCGAATCACTTCCCTATTCTTTAGTTGATGCTAATTTCACCATTCGAATAAACTACTTGCACCTAAATCTCAGGATCAGTCTCTGGGAAACCAAACCAAGGCACCAAGTCAAAGCGGTTTTTTCAAACCCCAGAGGGCTGATTTGGATAACTTCCAATATGCTATTTTTCATATACCCTGTCTTTCCATCCCTCTTGTCAGGATCATAGAACCTTCCTATAGAGCCCTTTGCCCAGATAATTGCAAGGAAGCTGGTCTCATAGACCCACCAGACTTGCCTAAATTAATGTTTGGATCCAGCGTGTACACAACTCGGGCTCAAATGGAAAAATCCACCATATTGTCAACACATTCATCGTCACATTCTGGGATGCTTCTTGAGTCATTTCTGTGTAAAAAGGACGGACAGAGGAGCTAGGAGCATCAAGTCATACGAGAAATAGTCCATGACCACGAGGAAAGAGGGCTCTGATGGAACTCTTCTCATTGAGGCAAGGGCTGCCTTCTGAGCTTTATCTTCACTCTTCCCTTGATATTTTGAAAAGAGAATCTATTAACCCCTGTAAATAAAAAAACCCCAAACTGTTCAATTTTGGTTAACCTAGCAGGTTGAATAAGTGCTTAGAAGACAATATAGGCCATGGGATGAGTCCTATTTTCCCTTATTTGTCTGTGCTGTGATTCATGGGGTCGCAAAGAGTCAGACACGACTGAGCGACTGAACTGAACTGAACTGAACTGAGAAGTAGGTCTTGCCCAAAGTAGGCTCTCAGTGGACATTCAGATAAATGTGGATAAAGTGCTCACCCAGGCTCCATTGCAGCCCAGAACTCACTTGAGGAAGTCATTTCACTTCCAAGAACATCCCTGTGGCACTGAAAAATTAAAGCATTGAACCTACCTGACTCTAAAGTCCAAACAGTCTATGGATCTGTATACTCAGAATATGTATTCTTAAAGGAAAATTTTACTGATATCACTTTAGGAATGTTTTCTTGGGCCAAAGAAAGAAACTGCTAAAATGGTGCTAAGTAAGTAAGTGAAAGTCATTCAGTCGTGTCTAACTCTTTGCAACCACAAGGACTATACAGTCCACGGAATTCACTAGGCCAGAATACTGGAGTGGATGGCCTTTCCCTTCTCTGGGGGATCTTCTCAACCCAGGGATCGAACCCAGGTCTCCCGCATTGTGGATGGATTCTTTACCAGCTGAGCCACAAAGAATGGGAAAGTCATTTGAGAGAAATGCGGGAGTTTTCTGTTAGATTTTATTTTCCAATTTTGTCCCAAACTCTGATTGTTGATCAGAGTCATGACAAGGAAGAAGAAAACCCATACTCAGCCCACCAGATGTTTATTCCATGTCTACTGTTAGTGTCAAGCTGTAGCAGGCACTGAGGATATAACACTTAACAAATAGACACATTCTCTAATCTCACTGAGCTCACTGTCATCTCAAAGCCCAATGTGCCTGAACTGGTGGGTTCACTTTCCCACACATCAGTCCCAACCCCACTTTCCCAAAGTAGTCAGAATGCATTCACTGCATTCATACATTTCTATACATCATTTTATCCTATGATCTATTTGGGGTTCAATGTCAAATTCTAAATGCTAAATTCAGATGTGCTCATCCAAATTTAGATGCATTTTCTAAATTTAGATAATGCTTCCCAAGCATCATCTGAGAACAAGAGGAGAGGCCACACCCACAAATTACTTTTCTGGAGAGTTCACAGTCCCCTTGCTCTGGTGTAAAAAGCAGTTGCTCAAAGCAGAGCAAAGAAGTATAGACAAGGCAAAACCATCTTCCTGGTTGGCAATTTCCCTTAAGATTATAAAGAAATGTGTCACAGGAAATATGGAGCTGGAGTCCTCACAGCTGCCGAAGACAAGGCAATGAGCAGAGAAGGGGACTGGGAGGGAATTGAAGAAAAATTAAAATATCAAAAGGGAAATCAGTAAATTTGAAACCTCAGACCTGGAACCAATTAGAGGTCAGCTGGCAACTGTCAAGAATCAATATAAGAAAGATGTAATTTTTAATAACTCAGAAATAAAGTATGCTGTTAACATGCTAGGAATTGGGGCAGGGGAGGAAAAAGAGTGAGGAAAAATGAAATCTGTTAGCAATTATTGTGTGCATGCCAGGACCAGCTTAGAGGAGTCACTCTCACCTTCTCAGGGCTCCACTCTGGGTTGCAGCCTCAGTGCAGTACCCTTCAGCCTCTGCCTGGCACCCCACAGCACAGCTGGCATGTCTGCTGCTCAGCGAGTGCAGAACTCAACGTATCAAAGATTCCTCTGGGTCATCAATCCAGACTCTTTTTCTCCAAAGAAGTTGGGGCTCTGGGAAACTTTATTAAACAACCCTTGGTCTTTACATAAGTAAATGCTTACCTTTCTATTTATTTTTACACCAAATTGATATCTTTAAATATCAAAAGCTTAATCAAGGATTTTCACATTTGGCAAGTTTTTATGAATCTCACCCAGATAGGTGTGTAGAGTCAAATTGGGAAACATTTTCTAAGGACTGAAGATGAGTACAATTTGAAAATCACTTTGGAGATGGACACTCCTCCAAAGAATGAAAATGTATTTAAAGACCATAACACATAAGCAGACAGGGGGATCCCTGGAAATATCATATAGGCGTTTTCCAGAGTGTCCTCTGTGGAATATTTATTCTGAGTGATTCGAATAGGCATGACATTAAATTTAAAAAAAAAAAAAAAAAGCAAACAAAATGGATCCCGATAGCAAATAAGTCTACAAACTCCTGTGTTACACAAAGTTAAAGAGATTCCTTTATTGCAGGACTTTTTAAATCCTTTATGGGGTCTGAGCAGGATTGTGAATCTAAGAATTTTTGCATGGGGTGGGGTTTAATCTTGGACCACTGAGGAGTTATTTCACCATGGACCATTTTCTTGTTGATCATCTTGTCAAATTCAAGTTCAGGTTGGCTTAAGTTTTCTCTGACTCAGCAGGTATCAGTGTTTTGAAATTAAAATGGATCCTTACAAGGACAAGGTTTACAAAGAACATCTCTGGCATCTTTTTCAAATTTTCTTTCTTCTCATAAGACATCTAGGATGAAAGAGAACTCTAACGTTGCTTGCTTCCGAATCCCTCTGATCTTTGAAACTGTGTACATTTCATCGGAGCCCAGTCAGCTTGATCCCCATTCAGGATCCCAGTCAAGCATCTGAATGCCAGCCATCTGAATACCGATCTGAATGCCGATCTGAATGCCAGACTCATCTGACCTTGGTGTACAAGTCATTGTGTCTTGCTGAAAGCTTTCTTAGAGGTGACAGGGGAGAGGTCGCCTTTCAGAGATCAGAGATTGCCTCTCCCAGCAACATCAGCCTATCGCTTCAGAAACTGAGGCTCAGAGATGGGAAGAACCTTAAAATCACACATCCCCTTTTTTTCAGAAGCCAAAAATTGCTGAGCCCACCAAGATGACCAAGCTGTGCTCCCCCTCCCTGTACCCCTTGAGCATAAAGAACCTCTCGTTTCCTCCAACTTCCCATCCCACTTGCCTCTTCAGGGGTCTGAAGCAATTTGAATGAGCCTCCCCCTGCCCTGTCACAGACTGGAGCACATTAAGGGCAGGAAATTAGGCTGGGGCATGTTTGTAGATCCGGTGCCGATTACTCTTCCCCTCCGATTGTACATCCACCAATACGGAATGGATTTCTCTCTAATTTATTAAAGGTCGGTCAGCATGGAATGATAAAGGAAAGGGCCATGTCTGATAAATTCACCTAAATTGAATTCTTGGGCCACATTACCAAAACAGCAGACATAATTTATCTGGATTGCAGGAAAGCATTTAGGGCTGTACCATATAACAGATGCATTTACTAAGGCAAACCATTGTGTGATGGTTAAGTGTCAGGTGGCAATTTTGGGAACAGGTTTAAAATGGCCCAGAACCCAATGCTGGGTGCACCGCCAGGAGACACTTAAGAGTATAGACAGAGGGGTCAGTCTGGGGGTCATTATTTCAAAGTCCTTGACCCTAATTATAATTTAATTTCCACAATGGTCATATCTCTTGAGAGCAGAATTGGGATGAAGTGGGGGGGAGGGGGGAGACAGTTTTGAAAGGAACAGACTGAAAACAAGTTCTGTGCTTCTTTTTTCAATCAGAGTGGCTCAGTGAGGGATGAATGAGTTATTCTTCCACCAAATGAACACAAATAAACAAGAGAATAAAGGAAGCCAAAGACTTCTGAGCAACAGAGCACTGCAGCGACAAACTCGGCACAGGACAGGGATGGGAGGCAGTGGGTTTCACTGGTACTTCAAACGCGGAAAGTCTGAATTGATACCATGAATAGCAAAAGAAATGGAGTTCAGGGTTCTTGAGATAGAAATAGGCTCAAATAATTACGTAACTGTGAGTCATTAATACCCTTGCTATGGCCTCAAAAGGCACGAGCTCCAAACTCTGGTTTGAATTTGCCTCTTCTTAAAGTCAAGATTTATGCATCAGCCTTACATCTTTATCCAGGCAATGTGGAATAGATTTCTGTCTAATTCATTAAAGGTCAGTCAGCATGGATTGATAAAGGGAAACCCATGTCTGATACATTTGCCTAAATTGAATATTTCCTCTGGGCTACTGCAAAGGTGACCTGAGGTGACCGTCATCACGAATTCACCCAGGCAGTCTTAAACTGAATCTCTGTCTAACATCCTCACTGACTCCATGGAATCCAAGAAGAGGGCAGTAGCCTAGTGCAGGCTCATTCTCTTAGGAACAAGCTTTGGCATTTGGGTTTGGCCTCAATAACTAGTCCCCAGGTCTATCCCATATATTGAGCTGAAGGTGTCCACAGACGTTGAAGACCTCACAGAGGCGCTGAGCGTGGCACGCTTGTGCAGATGTGTTCTGTCTGCTCACCTCCCTCTCCGACTCCACCCTGGGCACCTAACCATGCCAGCCAGCACCAGAGCTGCCTGTGACAAACACTCTCTTCTTCCTGGAAGCTCTTTCCTTCTTCAAGACTGTATCATGCAGTATGTGGTGGTTAGTTGTACGTGTCCAATTGGAGAGTGTTTGGGGATGAGATTAATATTTAAACTGTTGAACACTGAGTGAGCAGACTGTTCTCCACAATGTGGGTGGGCCTCATCCAATCAGTTGAAATTCTGAGTAGAACAAAAAGACAGCCTCCCTAAGCACTAGGAGATTCTTCAGCAGACTGTCTTTGGACTGTATCCACACCATTATCTTTCCTGGGTCTCCAGGTGCTGGCCCATACAGCAGATTCTGACTTGCTGGTCTCCATAATCATATGAGCCAATTCCTTATAATAAGTCTCTTTCTGTAACATAAACTATCTTGCTGATTCTCTTTTCTCTGGAAAACCCTAATGGATACACAGGGGTATCAGTAGTTATACTTCTGTCAGATTTCTGGAGCCTCCAGCTCGAGGTAAGTTCTCACTTTAATTCTCTGTTTAAGGAAACTCTTTGGATCTACACGAAAAACCTGCAAGCATGGAACAGGCGTGTCACAGACTTGCATTAGCAGGAACTAAATTATGGATAATTCTTGGAATAGTCCAAGAATTAAGGGAAACTTTGGGATCCTTGGACTGCAAGGAGATCAAGCCAGTCAATCCTAAAGGAAATCAACTCTGAATAATCTTTAGAAGGACTGACACTGAAGCTAAAGCTCCAATACTTTGGCCACCTGATGCAAAGAGCTGATTCATTGGAAAAGATCCTGATGCTGGGAAAGACTGAAGGCAGGAGGAGAAACGGACGACAGAGGATGAGATGGTTGGATGGCATTGCTGACTCGATGGGCATGAATTTGAGTGAGCTCCAGGAGTTGATGATGGACAGGGAAGCCTGGCATGCCAGTCCATGGGGTCTCAAAGAGTTGGACTTGACTGAATGACTGAACTAAACTTGGGATCTTCAAGCAGGAGAGTCCATGAACTGATATAAATAGGACATTATGATATCAAAGGGAGTTTAGAAAAAATGCACAATAGAATCCTGATACTATTATTATGTCATTGCAGACTTTCCCTAGCCTCCTGATGTCTTGGATCTCATGAAACTTGGTAGCTAAAGTGAAGTAAAAGACAGAACTAAGGTAATAAACTCAAATACATTTTCATCTCACTAATGTGAACCCCCAACTGAGTCAAAATTTTACTGATGCAAGTTTTCATTGCCTCTCAAATAAAAACATCACTTTGTTCAAATGACACTTTTAACCACAGGCTTGCAGATATTATATAGGATGTACATTCATTTATATATCCATTCAACTAGTTAGCATACATTATATATCCAAAGCCCTATGCTGAGTGCTGCGGGAATTAAAAGAAATGCCTTCAATACCTGTTTTTAAGACACTGTATAATCTAATTGGGACAACCAACAGAATGAAAGTTTGCAAAGTGTTTTTTCTTGATTTAGAAAAATAAACAATCACAGAGTCCAGATCATAATGTATTTAACAACACCCACATGTGCATCAACAACTCATGACCTGCCTAGGCGCATGCAGTGATGGCAGAGACAGCCATGGTCTTCAGTGAACCTCCAAAGTATGAAATAAAGTTGGGAAAAAATAGATATATTGACTTATAGGGATGGTTCTAGGGTAGAGGTGGGCTGAGAACATGGAGAGAGAAACTGGGTCTATCAGTCTTCATGACAAACCCAGAACAAATATAGTATTTGGCCTTTTGTAGGTGCTAAATACAGAGTAGGAAATGGCAACCCACTCCAGTATCCTTGCCTGGGATATCCCATGAGCAGAGGAGCCTGCCAGGCTACAGTCCATGGCATCACAAAGAGTTGGAGATGACTGAGTGACTGTACATGCTCACATGCACAGGTGCTGAATTAATAGATACTAAATGAATGAATTAATGAAATTGTTGTGATGAGGAGGTACAAGTGCATACAAAATATCTTATAAACTCAAGGGACAGTGAGGCACTAGCTTCCAAAGATGAAGCCAGGCTGAACAGCAGCCAGGCTGTATATAACTTCTTTCATCATACTTCAGGGACCATGGTATTGCTAAGGAGCCCCAAGCAAGAATAATAAACAGAATCAAAATTGTCAACTTCATTAAGTGTGTTGGATTGAATGAAAGAGTAAACCACAAAGTAATCAATGCCTATTACATGTAGGAAGTTGAATGAGATTAATCTAGGAAGACTTCCTGAAATAGGTGAGTTCTGAGCTTAAATCTTTTTTACTTTGGGACTTGACAAAATAAGTCTTATTAATAGTGTTTCATATGCATTTAGAACTGCTGGACATGGAACAACAGACTGGTTCCAAATAGGAAAAGGAGTCACCCTGCTTATTTAACTTATATGCAGAGTACATCATGAGAAACACTGGGCTGGAAGAAGCACAAGCTAGAATCAAGATCGCCGGGAGAAATATCAATAACCTCAGATAAGCAGATGACACCACCCTTATGGCAGAAAGTGAAGAGGAACTAAAAAGCCTCTTGATGAAAGTGAAAGAGGAGAGTGGAAAAGTTGGCTTAAAGCTCAACATTCAGAAAACGAAGATCATGGAATCTGGGTCCATCACTTCATGGCAAATAGATGGGGAAACAGTAGAAACAGTGTCAGACTTTATTTTTTGGGGCTCCAAAATCATTGCAGATGGCGACTGCAGCCATGAAATTAAAAGACACTTACTCCTTGGAAGAAAAGTTATGACCAACCTAGATAGCATATTCAAAAGCAGAGACATTACTTTGCCAACAAAGGTCCGTCTAGTCAAGGCTATGGTTTTTCCAGTAGTCATGTATGGATGTGAGAGTTGGACTGTGAAGAAAGCTGAGTACCGAAGAATTGATGGTTTTGAACTGTGGTGTTGGAGAAGAGTCTTGAGAGTCCCTTGGACTGCAAGG
>NW_011494274.1:2322412-2341725 GCF_000754665.1 Bison bison bison | reverse complement strand
GTCCATTCTGAAGGAGATCAGTCCTGGGATTTCTTTGGAAGGACTGATGCTGAAGCTGAAACTCCAGTACTTTGGCCACCTCATGCACAGAGTTGACTCATTGGAAAAGTCTCTGATGCTGGGAGGGATTGGGGACAGGAGGAGAAGGGGACGACAGAGGATGAGATGGCTGGATGGCATCACTGACTCGATGGACGTGAGTCTGAGTGAACTCCGGGAGTTGGTGATGGACAGGGAGGCCTGGTGTGCTGTGATTCATGGGGTTTCAAAGAATCGGACACGACTGAGTGACTGATCTGAACTGAACTGATATGCATTTAGATGAATATATACTATATATTATAGTATATATGTTATAGTATATAATATATATATTATAGTATATATATTATTACTATCATAATACTATATATTATTTAGATGAATATATACTGGACTTGCTTGGTGGCTCAGATGGTAAAATGTCTGCCTACAATGTGGGAGACCCGGGTTCGATCCCTGGGTCGGGAAGATCCCCTGGAAAAGGAAATGGCAACCCGCTCCAGTACTCTTGCCTGGAAAATCCCATGGATGGAGGATCCTGGTAGGCTATAGTTCATGGGGTCACAGAGTCAGACACGACTGAGTGACTTCATACTATACATATATTATATATGTTCTATACACACATGACATAGATATAAATGAAGCACATGTACTTCCCGAAGTATATTCTCAGATATTAAATCAAATAATTCTGTCCTTCTGGGATCCTTATTTTCCTGTCAATCAACTTTGGAGACAAGTCACAGTGGAGTAGAATTCCAACTTGGAATTCCAAAATCCTCAGTCCTGTCCCTTTACGGGACAGTCTGAGGTGGCTGAACTCTTTTTTCCTTCTTGAGAGCTGCCCATATCCTCTGCAATTGCTGTTCCCAGGATGCTTGTCCTCTAGGCAAGAGATCTAGTCCTCCCTCCTAGAGTTAAAAGCCATTGCTTTTTCAGCATTTAACTGGCATAAACTCTTTACATCCTCTCCGTAGCTTTGTAAAAAATAAACTTCTACTGAGAAACTGTGGAGTTTCCCAGAGAACAGCCTGGAAGTATCTGAATGCCCGTACCCTGAATTTCCTTCCTAACAATCTCCTTGGACCATCACCAAACCCTTCTCAGGGCACCATCATTCTATCCCTAGGGACCAGAGGCAGTTCATATTTCCTTTCTTTGGCCAAAAGCTTTAGTTCCATCATCCTAGAGTCTCTTGCTATTTCTCCCATGGTATTTGGTTGCCCTGGGGAGAGGGTCATAAGAGCAAGTCTAGGAGTGAACTGAATCAATCCAGTTCCAGGGTAGTCACTGAGAACCAAAGGGTCATCTGGCCCAATGAGAAGGGACAGAATACAGTTTTTGGATGAACAAATTGGAATCACTACTAGTGTCAATTAAACTACTGGTTCATTCCCAAAACAAGGCAAGGAAGAGCAGAACAAGCTCAGCTGGGATGAAGACAAGAGTGCCTCCCTTACCTGCCCAGTAACGTAGAAACCCCAAGGTCCTCATGAGACCCGGGCAGAAGCAGAGCAGGCAGAGCCTAGTGCCCCGTCTCAGGGGTGTGAAGAGTGGGGAAAGGCTGGTCCTGACAGCCTTGGGAGAAGTCATGGCACCTCTGTCCTTTAGTGCAAAGTTCCATGGTTTGTGTGTTGAGGACTCTTACAAGGTATTTTCATTGTCTGAAGAAATAAAATGGACCACCTCAGAACAACGGATGCTCCTTGAAGTCAAACGAGGTTAGAACACGGGCTTTTGTGAGAGTGGAATTTCCGAGCATCTGAACTGATCATCTCAAAGTGTATTTCAGGATATGTTTGCCCCATCCCGTAAACAAACAAACAAACAAACAAAACGATGAAAGTTCTTTTCTTCCTACCAGGTCTTCAAAGTTATAACTAGATTCTTTTCTTTTTGGTTATTTTTTTGTTTTTGTTTTTAAAAAATATATCTGAGTGAAAGATACAGAGCTCTAAGAATAGATCTAAATCTAAAAGATTTTTCATCCAAATCATTCCTTCATTTCTTCTTTTTTTTAAATCATAGCAGCATTGAGTAATAAAATATTTGACCATATTGGTTTCTTAGCCCTCCAACAACATCCCTAAATGTTTCTGAGCTCTGAGCAGAGGTTTAAGAACACCTCCCTGGGCCCACATGTATCCCATCAAGACTTGGACCAGACAGGCAGAAAGAGCATCACCCATGAACATGTTCTAGTCATTCCGTATTTCTTCTCCTCTTCTTATGGCCTACTTCCCTCTTTTACACTCAATATAATTGACAGTGATGACATCCGATTACAGCATTTCCTTCCAAATATATTTGGAGCCCAGACAAGCAGGTTTCTTTAATTCTCTAATAGAGAATAATAATTTTTCTTTAATTTTTATACTATCAAATAGCAATGTTACCAAAAAAAAAACAAAAAAATAAAACAAGTTTGCCAGATTGTCTCTTGACAAAATACAGGACATGGAGGCTGGAAACCATCTTATGCTCTGTTCGTTTCCCTCATAGTGATTATATAAATTATCTCCTGGGTCTGGAAACACCAGTCATTATTTCAAAAGGATAGCTTTCCAGATCCATATGTGGAAGGACGAAGAAAATATTGTCTGTGGGAAACTGTCCAGAAGAATCATCAGCATACAAGATCATTCAGGGTCTGTGGCCCACGTGGATATGCACAGAAAATCTCGCTGGTACCTGGACAGCACTCACACACCCCATTCAAATGGGTGGTTGGGTGTCACTGTGCCCACTGTACTGATAGTGAAATTGAGGGTATCCTGTATCCAGGTTAATGTAAGCTATTTAGAAATGGAGCTGAAGGGACTCACTCCTGGGGTATATTCTCATTAGTCAAATGGACCTTGAGCAAGATCGCAACCTGGTCTTCCTCTAGAGGAATGTTGCCATTGAGAAATCTTAAACTTGATTTAAAATAGAGCCTCCTAAACACGGTCCACCACCCTTTACCTCGTGTAGCTAATCTACTGCAAGGAGGGTGAGGGGGGCAAAAAAAAAAAAAACCAAAAACCATGGAAATAGGAAAGAAGGAATTTCCTGTCTTCTTGTCTTTTGGTCCTTCATGATTCAGTCACAACCTTCAAGCATTACACGTTATGTTTGCTCTGACCTGGTAGATTAATGACTTCTTCAGCTGCTAATGCAGTGATTTTTATCATTATTATTGTTTTAATTTCAAACAATGGGAGGCAAGGAAGAGGGTATTTACTGCAGCCATTCAGTGGAAACGTTTGGGTAAAACTACATTTGTAGTACCATAAACTAGCTTCCCAGTGCCATTTGAAACACTGCCAATTCGCTTATCGCTAACATTTCCCTGAAAAACAGAATTTCTTTTCCCTCCTTCTTCAGTCAGCTTGCCAGAAAGCATTATGTTGCCACAGCCAGCTACAGATGGGATAGGAGAGAAGTGTGCATTAATTGTATTCTGAAGCCTGCCATAAATCCACTGCAGTGACTCTGGATGGAGAGATTAAACAGCATTCAAGAACATTTTCCAAAAAAGTACTCGAGTACACAATAATGGTTTGTGTGGGGCAGACAGATGACACAGGATGACTGTGATTTATGTTCACAGTTGGGTCATTTATGTCTCATGTTGGGTCACCGCTCCTCAAGGGGAGGAGTGGAGTCTTACTCCTGTACTGCTCTCCGCAGAAACTTGCTCAGGACTCTGTGTACAGCACACAGCTACGGGATGATACATGGTTTGATGGGCTAGACTGTGAGCTGGACTGCTTGAGGGACACCCAGAGAACACAGCAAATACTGAGGTTGGAAGAAAGTGACAAGGACTTGACAAGAAAGAGACTGAGACCGTGAGAGAAAACTGCAAATATTAGACTCAAGAGTTAGACAAATTTGCGGTGACCTCACGAGCCCAGGTGGTGCTAGTGATAAAGAACCTGCCTGCCAAAACAGGAGACACAAGAGATGCAGGTTTGATCCCTGGGGCAATCTCCTGGAGGAGGGCACAGCAACCCACTCCAGTATTCTTGCCTGGAGAATACCATGGACAGAGGAGCTTGGCAGGCTGTGGTCCATAGGGTTGCAAAGAGTCAGACACAACTCAAGCAATTTAGCACACACACAATTTATTGTTCAAACCGAGATACTTTTGTGAGGATAATAGGGCATTGTAAACATTATGCCAGGTCAGCAGGCATAAACTGGAACCATCCTGATAAATTATCATATGTGATCACCCCAACTGCAATGTTCTTTGGCAAAGGAACGTAATGCTGCAAAGAAAGCATATCCTTGAATTAATGAAACGCTCAGGAAGAGGTACTATATTAGTCTGCCACCATAACAAAGTACTGGCTTCCCTCATAGCTCAGTTGATAAGGGATCTGGCTGCAATGCAGGAGACCCTGGTTCAATTCCTGAGTTGGGAAGATCTGCTGGAGAAGGGATAGGCTACCCACTCCAGTATTCTTGGGGTCCCTTGTGGCTCACCTGGTAAAGAATCTGCCTGCAATACAGGGAGACCTGGGTTTGAGCCCTGGGTTAGGAAGATCCCCTGGAGAAGGGAAAGGCTACCCACTCCAGTATTCTGTCCTGGAGGACTTCACGGACCATATAGTTGATGGGGTCACAAAGAGTCAGATGCGACTTTCACATTCATAACAAAGTACTGCAGATCGGGTGGCTTAAACAACAGAAATTTATCTTCTCACAATTCTGGATGGTGGAAGCCTGAAATCAAAGTGTTGGCAGGGTCGGTTTCTTCTGTAGCCTCTGTCCTTGAATTGCAGATGGCCATCTACTTCATGCGTCTTCACGTGGCCTTTCCTCCATACCTGCCTTTGTCCAGATTTCCTCTTCTAAAAGGACACCAGTCATACTGGTAGGGCCCATCCTAATGAGCTCATTTTGCCTCAACTATCTCTTTAAGGATGTAATCACAAACATATCACATTGTAACCTATCAGGGGTTAGAACTTCACCATATGAATTGGGATTTGGATTGTACACAACTCAGTCCACAACCCATTCTGATTCCTAAACAAAACCCAAAGTTTTACAAAAGCACTTTATACCTTCTCAGAATGCCCAGGCTCGTCAAGAGATCAAGAATCCAGGTTCTGAGATTCATAGACTTACCAGGGAGAGATGACGGGAGGTGTGGTCACACTCATGACAGCACACAGATGAAGCAAAATTTCACAGAGTGATGTTTAAAATATGCAATTGAGATACTATGTTGCTGCTGTACTAAGGCGCTTCAGTCGTGTCTGACTCTGTGTGACCCCGTAGACGGCAGCCCACCAGGCTCCCCCGTCCCCGGGATTCTCCAGGCAAGAACACTGGAGTGGGTTGCCATTTCCTTCTCCAATGCATGAAAGTGAAAAGTGAAAGTGAAGTCACTCAGTCAGGTCCAACTGTTCGTGACCCCATGGACTGCAGCCTCCCAGGCTCCTCGGTCCATGGGATTTTCCAGGCCAGAGTACTGGAGTGGGGTGCCATTGCCTTCTCCATGATATACTATAGGCACTGACAAACTACTATGAATATCAGCCACCACAAAGCTAGAGCAGGGCCTGGATGCTATGAATATGTCCAGGGCTACCCTTTAGTGGGAGGGTTATGAGGGAGGCTTGAGGTAGGGTTAGTCCCCAGACAAAGGCTTGGAGAACTAGTGCAGCAGGGACTCGAGGAAACAGCTGTTAACTAACTAGGTAGAAGTGTTCTAATGTTTTAACAACCAGTGCATACACCTGTGATCACCAACTGTCTATTAGCTGCTGTTAGAAGATGAGCAATTTGAGTCTTACCACTTATGAGCTCTGCAGTCTTGTCTTATAGCATCACCTCTTCAGGCATTAAGTTTACTGATCTCTGTGAAAGCTGCATGTCCACGAGGCTCAGGTACTTGAATACTACTGTCATGTCAGCAGTTTTTCCTTAGGTTTACTGGCACACACACACACGCACGCACACACACGCACACGCACACACACACACAAAATCCCATCTTCCAAGGAGCACCTTGATATCAATTTCCTTTCACTTTCTTTTCACTTTCTTTCCCTGTTTTCCTTCCTATTTCTCAGAAACTATCTGGGAGTGTCACAGAGGGCTCCCACACAATCAGAGCCCAATGCTTTTGGCTTGACATTAGGAAGTTACCATCTGAAGGTAACCAGTTGATACCTTGAAGTTTTATTTGAGAATAAAACTCCAGAGACGTTTCCATGGACCAGGGAAAGTTTTCAGTCTCATTCAAAACCCACTTATGTGGATATTTAAGATCTTTTGCATGCATGCTAAGTCGCTTCCGTCATGTCCAACTCTTTGCAACGCTGTGGACTGTAGCCCACTAGGCTCCTCTGTCCATGGGAGTCTCCAGGCAAGAATATTGAGGTGGTTTGCCATGCCCTCCTCTAGAGGACCTTCCCCACCCAGGGATCGAACCCTCGTCTCTTAGGTCACCTGCATTGGCAGGCGGGTTCTTCACCACCAGTGCTACTTAGGAAGCCCTCAGGATCTTTCAGTGAGCAACATATTGTGCACAAACAGTTTTGCATGTATCTAGATTGAACAGTGCCCAGTTCCCGGGAACTGGTCCTCTTGTGATCTGGGCACTGGATTTTCCAAATTTGAAAAGAAGAAACAAGTAAGGGATGGAGAAAGGGTCAAAGTATTAAAGGCAAGGCAGTAGTGAACTGTCAGTAACTCCCCAGCCTGGAAGCAACTCATCGAGTAAATATTTTCATTACATCAAATTATGTCTCTCAGAAAATAATGATGGTCTATTCACCCTTTCTACTGTAACCCAAAATAACACAAAATGGGTGGGATAATCATTGTAGGAAAGTATTCCTGCGGTACCAGGGTTCCAAAACGAGACAGCAGAATCTCATACCTTTACAATGTTTAAAATCAGAGCATAGTGTCATCTATGGAGACAGAAAGATAAACAAATGACTTTCAAAGTTCCATTTAACTTTAGATGTAAAGATTAAAATGCATGAAAAATGTATGAAAGCCAAGAATTCTGTGTGAGGTTTTATGGGCAAGAAATGGGTATCAATCTTTAAAAAAAATTTTTTTTAAATACATTGATTTCTTCCTGAGATTTATTATAAAGCCATTTGCAGAAAATTCATGTTAAACCCCAGAACAGGAGATCATTTTATGTAGTAAATAACTCTAGCCATAGGTTAGACATGTGTCTCACCCCAGCTTGACAGAAGGATTGGGAACCCCCCACCCAAGCAAAGAGGATTATGCTGCATTGGAGCTAAACCTCAGAAGAAAATATTGCTGTGAGGGGCTTCATATTTTGCCTCTAATATGGGGGATGGAAAGCAGGGAAGATAATGACCACCAACAGCGTAAGGAAAATGTAACTAAATATGGCAGCCCCGAGAAGACAGATGAGTTATGGAATCCCAAAGCGCCCAGATTCACTTTAGAGTTTACAGGTGATGATTCCCTTTGATTCATGGTCGTGGTTCTTAAGGGCAAAAGAACTTAGTTAGCTGGAGAAGGGGATGCAAACAGAAAGAAAGCCTTCTCCAGCTGGGAAAACAAAAGATGTTTGGGATGATGTCGATGAAAGCTTTTTTAAAGTGAGAGGTACAGAGAGAGTGTAAGAGGAAGGCAGCTGGAGTGTTTCCAGATCCGCTAATGATGCGTGGTGCTGCTGACAAAGCAGTTCACCAACCGGTGCAAGAGACAGCTGCCTGGGGGACCTGCCCTTTCTCTTAGGGTTGGACCCTAAGAGTCCAGGTCGGGGGAGCCTTCACCGCTTGGTTCAGAGAGCTTTTTTCTTTTGCTCTAATTTAAATGCTTACCACTGGGACATACTTAAAGCTTAGCTTATTTTTTCCCCCCTTTTCAGACTTCATTTCCCTTAGCAAGTATTTGGTTTCTAAGATCAGAAATCAACAGGGGAGAGGACATTAGCCTGGGTTATAAAATGAAATGAAACGCCTTCACTTTTTCATCCACTTTTACCAAAATGCTTGGTTCTTTGCTCACAAGACTGAGAAAAACCCAACCTGGGTTTAAACTACTCACCCGTTTGGGAATCAATTGCCCATCCCAGGGACCCAGGGACCTGTGGGTCTTGGTAATTATGTCTGGTTGGGCCTGTGTGATCTGAAATGTAAAATACGGTGCATGACAACAAAATTCATTTTGGTCTCTTTTTTTCATGTTGTTTCTCCAACTGAAGCAAGATGACATGTGCCACAAAGCCATCATCTGTGATGGTCTTAGAATTTATAATTTCAAGTTGCAGATCCCACATCACCTTCTCCCCATCATCACTAATTGACCTCTAACTCCTCCTTACCCAATTTCAACACGGGGACTTCCCTGTCTCTGGAAGCAGTTCACTCTATCATCAGACTTTACTGTACGATGGACTCTAAATTTGACAAGGTTCTTTCCAGGTGACAGCAGTAAGGCCAATATGTTCGCCATCTAAACCCACACTGCAGATACTGCCCTCCTGTTTGTGACCATTATCTATAGCTAAGCTCTTCCCAGCCCATGGAGCTCTATAGAGAAACTATTCAGATTGTTTCAACTATTCAGTGTTGTTTGCAGTTTGGTTTCATTTCGTGATACAACCTTCCCTCTAGCACAGCTGACTAGCACAGCTGATTGAGTTTGGACATGGGGAAGAATATTCTCAAATGAAGGTTTTTACACATTGGAACAGTTAATACAGGGAGGAGTGGAGTGCAGGCAATGTCCTCAAAATGCCCTTCCAGTATTTAGAATAGAAGTAAATATTTTACCAACTCTAATGCCTTTGTAAGAGTGCTACACAAAGTCACACCTGAGACAAAAGAATGCACTGGTTGCTCTCTCTTCCGTGCAGTCAGGTACCTCTCAAATGATGGCAAGATGGTCCTAGAGATTATTTCATGTCTGGAGTCAGCACACTACGGCACATGAGCCAAATTTATTCCATTTCCTGTTTCTGTAAGCCCTATGAGCTAAGAATGGTGTTTACATCTGTTAACGGCTGAAAAAAAAAAGAAAGAAAGAATACTTTGTGACACATAAAAATTAAATTCAAATGTCAATGCCCATAAATAAACACAACTTAAAAGAAAACGATGTTCATCATTTATGTGTTTTCTGTGGTCAATTTCACATTCAACATTTCAACTTTCAGCACAGTGGGATAGTTGTGTCAGAGAGCATTAGGACTGTAGAAAGCCTAAAATACTATCTGTCTAGCCCTTAATGAAAAATATTTGCTGGCTCTTTCCATCTCGGGCGGCCACAGTGAGCGGAGCCACCACCCTGACCATGTATCTATAATGTATGGTCATGCAGAACTGCTCCAGCTTCTCAATCAAGAGGAACGAGCAGACTTACAACACCGAAGAGGAACTAAAGAGCCTCTTGATGAAGGTGAAAAAGGAGAGTGAAAAAGCTGGTCTAAAAACTCAACATTCAAAAAATGAAAATCATGGCATCTAGTCCTATCACATCATGGCAAATAGATGGGGGAAAAGTGGAAACAGTGTCAGATTTAATTTTCTTGGGCTCCAAAATCAATGTGGACAGTGACTGCAGCCATGGAATTAAAAGACGTTTACTCCTTGGAAGAAAAGCAATGACAAACCTAAATAGTGTATTAAAAAGCAGAGACATCACTTTCCCAACAAAGGTCTGAATAGTCAAAGTTAAGGTTTTTCCAAAAACCAGTAGTAATGTATTGATGTGAGAGCTGAACCATAAAGAAGGCTGAGCATGAAAGAATTGATGTTTTCAAACCATGGTGCTGGAGAAGACTCTTGAGAGTCCCTTGGACTGCAAGGAGATCCAACCAATCCATCCTACAGGAAATCAGTCCTGAATATTCATTGGAAGGACTGATGCTGAAGCTGAAACTCCAATACTTTGGCCACCTGATGCGAAGAGCTTACTCATTGGAAAAGACTGTTGCTGGGAAAGATTGAAGGCATGAGGAGAAGGGGATGACAGGATGAAATGGTTGGATAGAATCACTGGCTCAATGGACATAAGCTTGAGCAAGCTCTGGGAGATAGTGAAGGACAGGAAAGCCTGGCCTGCTGCAGTTCATGGGGTCACTGAGTGACTGAACAACAGCCCCAAACCCAATAACCTGAAGGCCTGCAACTCCTTCCACTATAATGGGCTCATTCACAGCAAGACTGTGGGCATGCAGCCGGCAGTCGATGGCAAAAGGGTCATGATGGTGCCAGAGATCTGGCCAGCACAAACTGGTTACTTCCGAGGTGCAAACCACCGTGAGCAAGAATGCTCAGGCCACCTTTAGGAGCATCCGGCACATGATCTGGAAGAACAAGTACCACCCAGATTTGCGCATGGCCACCATCCCCAGAGCCAGAGCCATCCTGTGCAACCAGAAGTCTGTGATGGTGAAGAAGAAGTGGACCCACCCCATCAAGAAGCTCCTGAACCAACTATCCCCTCCTCAAAGCAATAAAGCTGTCAGCCGCTTTGTTTCTCAAATTTGTTCCTCAAATTAAAACAAAAAAACTTTGCTGATGACTGATACATGTCCTTCCCAAGTCTTCCTGATCATGTTCCTTGAACTTAACAGTCTGTTGCTTTGCCTGAATCTGTATTCTCTACTCAGTGTTTACAAAGCTCTCTGTACAACACCAGGCACATATTATTAAGCAGTAAGTACTTGATGAATGAATATAACCACCAATTTCATTAGAAGACAAATAGAATAGCATATCAGAAGCTCAAAAGATGAAAAGCCAATGGTACTTCTTGTTACAAACAGCTCAGCACCATTTTTCTTGGTGAATATGCAGTTTGAGCTGAAATGTCTGCCATTCTCTCTGTATAAGATCTACTGGTTCTAGACTCCCTGGCTTGTAATTACAAAGCAAAATCTTCTAATGCCAATAATAAGACCAACTTCTATACCTTTTAAGTGCAATCTTCTTGATTATAAGCAGCCACTGACTGAAGACTTCAATTAGAGAGGGAGATTTCTTAAACCCTGGGGCAAAAGTTTAGTTCAAAACAACCTGGAAAGTGGTTTAACTCTTTGAGGATCACCTGCCTACCAGCATACAGCATTCACAGCAAACCCATGATTTTGCACAGTTTAAAAAAAAGAATCATTCTGTGTTATTGGGTGGCTTCTCTCTCCTGAATACTGTCACCCTGGTTAAAGTTAACATGGAAGAAATGTGGGTAGGGAAGACAGAGTTCAGTTTGCTTGTTTAAGTCTCTTTATTCTATTTCAAAATAGCTGGTCCTGGATTTAGAAGTTCGGAAACTTCAAAACCCTTTGGAAGAGTGCAGACATAAATTGAAGCTATGCCTACCCAGCAGAGACTCCAAGAGACTGTTATCATACAGCATATCCCAGGAAGAGCCAAACATTCCTGTACAGAAGCCAGCCAGGCTGGGAAGTAGGACGACAAGAATGAACCTAGAGAAATTCCATAAACAGAATTAAGAAATGTCTCATCTCCCAAACAGAAATATGTATTCTATAGCTTCTGCAAATTTGCACATATTCAGAATGAGAAAATTTGGGCAATCAAGTATAAACTAAAGCAATAAAACCCCCTGATGCTCATTCATTCAATCACTTGCTCCTTCTTTCTGTCACCTTCTCTATGATGCCTTCATTATTTTACTATTTAGTTTAGACTTAGTAAATTCATTATTCTCACAGTTTTTCACACTTGGCTTCCTTTCAACCCCTAAGCATTATGTATTCTTCCTTACCCTTAAGTGTCACACTTCAGCCTCTAGAGGGAGTTCAAGTCCCCGGATCCTCAAGAGGAAGAGTTCTGCTGTGACGTGTGGAGGACTCAGTCCTGTTGGACCCGGGTGTCTGGGATGGAGCCTTTGGTGAGAGGAACCTTGAGGTTCAAAGCTCTCCTCCTGCCTGGAGTACTCACCAGGATTCCCTCTCCTTTGAGAATCTCTCTTGTCCTCTTAGCCTTTTCAAAAAAAGCTCTAAAAATGGTTTCACTTTTTTCTTCCTCTTTCTGGCTGTATAGCTTCTATGATAGTCTAAGCAGAGGGATCCTCCCAGTTCAAACACAGTCTAAACTAGCTTATGAGGAAAGGAGATCAGAGAAGCATTTCATAAAAAGTTCTGATTAGTAATGTGACAAGATAAATGTTAGTGCAGTCACTATGGAAAACAGTATGGAGGTTCCTCAAGAAATGAAAATATAACTAATGTATGACCCAGCAATTCCACTTTGAGGTATTTACCCAAAGAAAATGTAAACACTAATTCAAAAAGACATATGCATCCCCAGGATTATTGCAGCATGGTTTACATTAGCCAAGATACAAAACAACCTGTGTCCATTGATGGATGAATGGATAAAGATATATATGTATATAGGTATATAGATAGAGATAGATAAATTTAATGGAATATTATTCAGCCATAAAAAGAATGAAATCTTATCTATGACAACATGAATGGGCCTTGAGGGCCTTAGGCTAAGTGAATTAGGTCTGACAGGGAAAGGTCAGACAGAGGCAATCAACATTTTATTTCTACAAGTTTAAATTATGCTATAAATTAATTACCATTAATATGGTACCTTGTACGTCAAGAGATTTATTATAACAAAGAATTTAGAGCCTCTAAATTTCTGACTGCTAGTACAGACGACTTACCCCAGATTTCCTGGGGTATGTTTATAAAACATTCATAAAGTGGACTTACCCAGCGAGAAAAATGAAATGACATGGCAACACCACATGAAATATATTTGCCATAGAATTAAAAAAAAAATCACTATTATGAAAACATACTAGTTTTTATTGCATTTTAGGGAGTGTGGATTATTGGAGATCATTCAGGAAATAGAAAATGTTTAAAACACAGAAACTTGCTTAACAAAATGTTACAGTCTGATTTTGGTGTGACCATTTATTCCCTACCTGCCTAAAATATTTTTTCTTCTCTTTTGAAGGTCATAATTGTACATCTACACCCTTTGTTCAATTACTATCTCAGTAATGTGGAGAAGGTGTTCAAACTGACCCACAGTTTAGAAGAAGTGAGAAAGGGAGACAGTGTTGGTTAAATGCACGAACTTCCATTTATAGAATAAATAAGTTGTGAGCATGTAATGTACAGCATGGAAGGAAGGAAGAAAAGAAGGAAGAAGAGAGGGAGGGGAAGAGAGAGAGAAAGAGAAGGAGAGGAAAGGAATACAGCAGTATTCCAAGACTCTAGCCCCAACCCTCCCAACCATTCTAGCCTTCCCACTAGAGAAAATCCTTTGTCAGCTCAATTTCCAAAGCCTCTTCTCCCTTCTTAAAGAAGGAGGCTTTTTACTTTGTGGGGGAGGGCAAGATTAAGTTGATTGACTTAATAAGGTGTGTTAGAAGGAGGTACAGGAATGGACACAAGGAGAAGTAAAGCACTATGCAGGTTGGAAGGAAGACTGGGGAGCAGCTGCATGAACAAAGATGGGAACTCCATTTTTTGGAGGGGGGAATCTGAATTTCTGTTTTTATTAATTTTTAAATTAGTTTGCATTGGATGTAGAAACTCCATTTTATTTACTTTAGGCTTTGAATTTGTTTCTGGGACTCAGCAATGCTCTGAGACTGAACTACACAGGTCTCCAGGTTAATTTGAGCCACACAGAAAATGTTCATGTGTGTTCAGTCCTCTTTGTACATTCTCTTTGAAGCCCGTAGTGGGTGGCTGGCTGAGGGTCTACAGATTCTGGAGGTTTGCCGCCCTCATCATAATGAGTATCTGACAAGTCCAGCAGATGAGGACAAATATAGGCATGGAGACTAGGATCTTGGTGGTAGGTCCACTCAACATCAACACACTACAGCAACAGCCCAGCCTCTCGGGACAAATTCCCAGGTGGGAAGTAAGACTCCTGGATGAAGACTGAATCTGGAGAAAGTAATTCAGTATCATCAGGGATAATCGTTCATTCTAGAGCCAGAGCAGCTTGTCTTTTCATGAATGAAGTCCCAGAGAAGCCATGGGTGAGACTTTAAAATGAGTCTGCTACTAACGGGTGTTCTCTACCTATAATCGCAGTTACATGGACTATTGGAGGACTTTCACAAATATCATCAGGAATCTGGTCTTGGCATTAGCAAGAGCTCAGTTCTAGATTCAGAGCCAGATCACCTGCAGAATCTTGGTTTGGTAAATGGGCAGGATATTTGATTTCTCAATTCTCCTTGGTCTCTTTAACTCACCATTGAATCCCAGGGCTGAAGGATGAACATATTAATCCAGAAGGAACATATAGGATCTACTTCAGTAGGAAAAAGGGCATTTCCCAGAAGAGAGGTTTGTGCTGGTATTAATGGAAAAGAGTTTACAAAGGCTCTTAGTTAATGAGGACTTGGGCTCAGGACTGCCAGAGTTTGAATCTTAGCATCACCACATACTAGCTAGATGACCTGCGATAAGCTCCTTAACTTTTCTCTGTTTCAGTGTCCTCATCTACAGAAGGATAAGTTGTACATACTTCATGGGGTTGTTGTAAGAATTAAATAGGATAACACTTGTAAAACATTGGAAGAGTGCTTGACACATGGCAAATGCTCACTAAATATTAGCTGTTGTTCCCAGCCTCAGAAAATCAAAGACTGAGGACAGATAAAGTTGGAAGGTTAAATCTGGTTAAGTGTATTGTTTAGCTTGAAAATGTACTTTAATTTTATAAATAATTGGGTATATAATTCTAAATTATTATAGTACTTTGTATCATACATTTTGAAAGTTAATCTAAATTCATTTTGCAAGGGAAAATACATTTTGATCATGCAAATGCATATGTTCTAGAATTTGCCAAGAGATTATAATTTCTAACAATATGCTAACTTCATTGGTTATAGCAGAATACATAAGAGCAAGGTTGAAGAAAGAGCAAGGGTGAAGAAAAAGTTGTCTTTACAATGTCATATGTAGGAATTTACTAATACTTTGGTGATTCTCCGCTATGGAAAAAGACACTCACATTTCTGATTGATCATGGAATCTAGATATCCTTGGATTGACCAAAGAAAGGAAAAAAAATGTGGTGTGTAATGGCACTGCCCCATTTCTAGGGAAGTATTTCCTTAAAAGCAAGCCATGCTCCAGTGCCATGCTGACTGCCTGAAAATCCCTTGGGGAACTTGTCTAGATTTTTTCCCAGAATTCTACTCAGATTTTAATAACCTCTTCAAGTGATTCTGATCAGTCAGACTAGGGAGCCATTGTACTAGGAAGAGTGAAATCAGCATGATTCCCTTCCTGTAGGAAGAGGAGCACATGTGTGCACCCAAGGCTCACAATCAGACCAGGGCCAAGAGGGTTTGTGGTAGGAGCAAAGTTCCAACTTCCATTAGGATTGCTCTTTGGAGGATGACCTCGTCCTTCTGGAGATCTTTCCTACTGAATTACTTGAAGGGGCTCTTTCTTTCTCTTTCCTCCTTATGACATGGTGATGTGGTCATTAAGGTCAGAGATCAGAGGCCCTAGGGCCTCTGAACAGCCCAATGGATGGCTCAGGAGAAAAAAAGGATTAAAGAAGTCTCACATTTCATAGTTGATCCAACTCTTTTATCAGAGTGGAAGGCTACAAAATAAGGTGGGCCCAAAGTGCTGCAGTGCTAGGTTGCTTCAGTTGTGTCTCTTTGCAACCCTATGGACTGCAATCCTACAGCCCACCAGGCGCCTCTGTTCATAGGATTCTCCAGGAAAGGATACTGGGAGTGGGTTTCCATTTCCACCTCCAGGACCCAAAGTACTAACTAGTAATAACAAGGGAGCATTTTTCCAAATTATCATGCTGACTTGCTCTCTCTCAGAGACCTAGAAAAGAAGACTGTAGCTCTGGTAGATATGGGTCAGGATCAGCAAACTGGAATTCCAGACTTTCCACTGGAGTCACTTTTCCCCAGAGTCTTATGCTACACTCTGCCACAAGTCAGCTCATGTTTCTTTTCTCTCATTGGTCTGTGCCTGTCAAGTATACACTCTGCACCCAATACTCTAGGACTACAAAATAAATTACATAATCTTTGCTGTTGAACTTACAGGATGGTAAGAAAACATACCTTAAACATTAGGAAAGTCATTACTGCCCTGGGGTCCAGATCAAGATGACAGAGGATGTGAAGCTCACCTTCTGCCCACAGATATATTAAAAACACATCTACAGGTGGAACAACTCTCACAGAACATCTACTGAACACTGGTAGAAGACCTCAGACTTCCAAAGGGCAAGAAAATCTCCACTTAACTGGGTAGGGCAAAAGAAAAAAAAAAAAATAGAGAAAGGAATCAGGATGGGACCCAAACAAGATGAACCCAAACAGACCTGCACCAAGACATAATAAAAATGGCAAAAGTTAAAGAGAGGATTCTAAAGGCAGCAAGATAAAAGCAGTTCTTTACAAGGGAAACCATAAGGTTATCAAGCTGATTTCTCTACAGAAACACTGCAGGCCAGAAAGGAGTGGTGAAATATATTTGAAGTCTTGAAAGAGAAAAATATGCAGCCTAGAATACTCTACCCAGAAAGACTGCCATTTAGGAAAGGAGGAAAAATAAAGAATTTCTCAGACAAGCAAAAAGCTAAAAGAATACAGCAATACTAAACCTATCTTAAAAGAAATATTGAAAGGTCATCTTTAAATGGGGGCCTTTCCAGGTGGCGCTAGTGATAAAGAACCCACTTGCCAATGCAGGAGACATAAGAGATGTGGGTTCAACCCCTGGGTTGAGAAGATCCCCTGGAGGAGGGCAAGGCAACCCAATTTAGTATTCTTGCCTGGAGAATCCCATGGATAAAGGAGCCTGGGAGGGCTGTACTCCATAGAGTCTCAAAGAGTTGGACACAACTGAAGGGACTTAACACACAGCATGCATTCTAAATAGAAAAGAAGCAAGAAGAAATAGGAAGGAAGAAATAACAGTTGGAATGTAAATCACTTAAATTAGCCAGTATACAGATCAAAAAGAAAAACAAGCACAATACCTACTTGTCAAAGCACAGCAAAAGGATAAATATGAAGATGTAAAAAGGGGCATCAAATCATAAAATGTGGGGAAGGAGATTAAGAAAATGAAGATTCTTCTTTTTTTAAAATGTGTTTGAGTCTATATGACTATCAATCTAAAGCAAACAGATATAGGAAGGGTTAACCACCGCACAATTGCACTCATCTCACACGCTAGTAAAGTAATGCTCAAAATTCTTCATAAGAGAATACTATAAACAATTATGGGCTTCCCAGTGGTGTTAGTGGTAAAGAATCCACCTGGCAGTATAGGAGATATAGAGATGCAAGAGACTCAGATTTGATCCCTGGGTTGGGAAGATCTCCTGCCCCTGAGTAGGAAGTGTCAACCACTCCAGTATTCTTGCCTGGAAAATTTCATGGACAGAAGAACCTGGTGGGCTACAGTCATGGGTCTCAAAGAGTCAGACATGACTGAGCACATAGCACATGCATAAAGAATTATATGCCAACAAATTTGACAACCTAGAAGAAACGGACAGCTTTCTAGAAACATACAGTTCACCAAAATTAAATCAAGAACAAGTAGATAATTTGAACAGACCAATCGCTAGAAATGAAATAGAATCTGTAAAAACAAAAAAACAAACAAAAAAGTCCAGGACCATATGATTTCACAAGTGAACTCTACCAAACATACAAAGAACTTATACCAATTCTTCTCAAACTCTTCCAAAAGATTGAAGAGGAGGTAACATTCCCAAAGACATTCTATAAACCCACTGTCAACCTGATAACAAAACCAGACAAAGCCAACACTAAAAATAGAAAATTACAGGCCATTATCTTTAATGAATATAGATGCAAAAAATCTCAACAAAATATTAGCAAATCAAATCCAGCAACATGTAAAAAGATCATACAACATGACCAGGTGGGATTCATCCTAGGTTCACAAGGATGATTACATATGAAAATCAATCAATGTAACATTTCACATTAACAAAAGAAAAGTCAAAAACCACAAGATCATCTCAATAGATGCAGAAAAAGCATTGGACAAAATTCAATATCCATTCATGATGAAAGCTCTTACCAAAGTGGGAACAGAGCGAACGTATCTCAACATAATAAAAGCCACTTACGACAAACCCACAGCCAATATAATACTCAATGGTGAAAAGATGAAAGCCTTCCCACTAAAATCTGGAACAAGACAAGGATGTCTGCTCTAACAGTTTCTCTTCAACATAGGACTGGTAGTCCTAGCCACAGGAATCAGACAAGAAAAAGAAATAAAAGATATCTGAATTGAAAAGGAAGAGATAAAATTCTCACTATATTCAGATAACATGATACTATATATAGAAAACCCTAAGGACTCCACACACAAAAAACTACTAAATCTAATAAGTGAATTCAACAAAGTACCAGTTTTCAAGATTAACATTCAGAAATCAGTTGCATTCCTTTACACTAATAATGAAATATCAGAAAAGGACTGTAAAATTCTTTTAAAATCATGCCTATATATATATATATATATATATAGGCATCAGATCAGATCAGATCAGTCGCTCAGTCATGTCCGACTCTTTATGACCCCATGAATCACCTCGCTGTCCATCACCAACTCCCGGAGTTCACTCAGACTCATGTCCATCGAGTCAGTGATGCCATCTAGCCATCTTATCTTCTGTCGTCCCCTTCTCTTCTTGCCCCCAATCCCTCCCAGCGTCAGAGTCTTTCCAGTGAGTCAACTCTCTGCATGAGGTGGCCAAAGTACCAGAGTTTCAGCTTTAGCATCATTCCTTCCAAAGAAATCCCAGGGCTGATCTTCTTCAAAATGGACTGGTTGGATCTCCTTGCAGTCCAAGGGACTCTCAAGAGTCTTCTCCAATACCACAGTTCAAAACCATCAATTCTTCAGCCCTCAGCTTTCTTCACAGTCCAACTCTCACATCCATACATGACCACAGGAAAAACCATAGCCTTGACTAGATGAACCTTTGTTGGCAAAGTAATGTCTCTGCTTTTGAATATGCTATCTAGGTTGGTCATAACTTTCCTTCCAAAGAGTAAGCGTCTTTTAATTTCATGGCTGCAGTCACCATCTGCAGTGCTTTTGGAGCCCCCCAAAATAAAGTCTGACACTGTTTCCACTGTTTCCCCATCTATTTCCCATGAAGTTGTGGGACCAGATGCCATGATCTTCATTTTCTGAATGTTGAGCTTTAAGCCAACTTTTTCACTCTCCTCTTTCACTTTCATCAAGAGGCTTTTGAGTTCCTCTTCACTTTCTGCCA
>NW_011494274.1:2321250-2321989 GCF_000754665.1 Bison bison bison | reverse complement strand
TATATAGTAATTATATATATACATATATATATGTGTGTATATATATATATATGCAAAATACCTAGGGATAAATCTGACCAAAGAGGTGAAAGATTTATACTCTGAGAACCATAAAACATTAATAAAGAAAATAAAAAAGAATTAAAAGAAATTGAGATATCCCATGCTCTTAGATTGGAAGAATTAATATTGTTAAAATGGCAGTACTGCTCAAAGCAATCTACAGATACAATAAGATCCATAACATTTTTCACAGAACTGGAATAAATAATCCAAAAATTTATATGGAAAGTGAAAGATTCAGAATTGCTCGAGTAATCCTGGGGTTGGGGGGAGATGAGGGGAAGCAAAGCTATAGTAGTCAAACCAGTGTGTTATTGGTACAAAAACAGGGATATGGCAAAATGGAGCAGACAGAGAGCACAGAAATAAACCCACACATCCACAATCAATCTTTTACAAAGGAGGCAAGAGTGTAAAATGGGGAAAAGACAGTCTTTTCAGCAAGTAGTGCAGGGAAAGTTGGACAGCTGCATGTGTGTCATTGAAGTTAGAACTCACCCTCACATCACGACCAAAATATATTCGAAATGGCTTAAAGACTTAAACATAAGCCATGATTCTATAAAACGCCTAGAAGAGACCATAAGCAATACACCCTCTGACATAAATCATATCGATGTTTTCTTAGCTCAGTCTCCCAAGACAATTGTTATTGTTTAATCGCTAAGTCGTGTCC
>NW_011494274.1:2321008-2321150 GCF_000754665.1 Bison bison bison | reverse complement strand
TTTTTCCATGATCCAGCAGATGTTGGCAATTTGATCTCTGGTTCCTCTGCCTTTTCTAAAACCAGCTTTTAAATATATATAATATATATGATATATTATAAATAAATATATATAATTTATAAAAATAAAAATAAATATATAA
>NW_011494274.1:2311725-2320908 GCF_000754665.1 Bison bison bison | reverse complement strand
TAGAAGGGACCATAAGCAATACACCCTCTGACATAAATCATATCGATGTTTTCTTAGCTCAGTCTCCCAAGACAATTGTTATTGTTTAATCGCTAAGTCGTGTCCTATTCTTTGCAATCCCATGGACTGTTTCCCACCAGGACCCTCTGTTCATGGGATTTCCCAGGCAAGAACACTGGAGTGGGTTGCCATCTCCTTCTCCAGAGGATTTTCCCAACCCAGGGCTTGAACACAGGTCTCTGGCTTGGTAGGCTGATTCCTTACCATCTGAGCTACCAGAGAAGCCAAAGACAATAGAAATAGAGGCAAAAATTTTAAAAAGGGCCTTCCAGGCAAGATGGCAGAGTGGAAGAATGTGCACTCATCCTGAAAGAGCACCCAAATCGCAATTAGCTATTGAACATCTATTGACAGGAGGATGCTGGAACCCACCAAAAAAAGATAACCCATGTACAAAGACAAAGAGGAAGCCACAGTGAGATGGCATGAGGGGCACAATCACAGTAAAACCAAATCCCATACCCACCAGGTGGGCAGCCCACAAACTGGAGAACAGTAATACCAAAGAAGTTCTTCCACTGTTGTGAAGGTTCTTAGCCTCACATCAGGTTTCCCAGCCTGGGGATCCAACAAAGGGATTGGGAATATCCAGGGACTCTGACCTAGAAAGCCAGTGGGATTTGATTATAGGACTTCCACAGGACTAGGGGAAACAGAAGCTCCACTCTTCAAGGTCACACAAAAAAAATCTTGCACACACCAAACCCAGAGGAAAGGAGTAGTGACCCCACAAGAGACTGAAGCAGACATAACTGCTAGTGTTGAAAGATCTCCTATGGAGGCGTGGGTTGGCATGGGCTAGCCACAGGGATGGGGGCACTGCAGTGTGGCAGCAGCCTTAGAAGGTGCCCCTTGGTGTAAGTCCTCTTGGAGGTCACCATTAACTCTACCATAGATCTCAGGCCAAACAGCTAACAGGGAGAGAATGCAACCCTACCCGTCAGCAGATAATTGAATTAAAGTTTTACTGAGCAAGGCCCTGCCCATCAGAGCAAGATCGTTCCTCCTATTAGGAAGCTTACACAAGCCTTTTAGCCTCATCCACCAGAGGGCAGACAGAAGAAGCAAGATGAACTGTAATTTCACAGTAGCTAGAACAAAAACCACATTACAGAAAGTTAATCAGGATGAAAAAACAGAGAATAATGTCCCAGATGAAGGGACAAGGTAAAATCCCAGAAAAACAACAAAATGAAGTGGAGATAGCAAATACCCAGAAAAAAAATTCAGAATGATGATAGTGTAGATGATCCAGGATCTCAGAAACAGAATAGAGAAGATGCAAGAAATGTTTACCAAAGACCTAGAAGAACTAAAGAACAAACAATCAGAGATGAACAATACACTAGAAGGAATCAATAGCAGGATAACAAAAGCAGAAGAACCAATAAGTGATCTGGAAGACAGAAATCATTGTGGAAATCATTGCCACAAAAGGGAACATAGAAAAAAAAAAAAAAGAACAGAAATGAAGGCAGCCTAAGAGAACTCTGAAACAACATTAAACACACCAATATTCATTTTATAGGGGTCCCAGAAGGAGAAGAGAGAGAGAAAGGACCTGAGAAAAAATATGAAGAGATAATAGCTGAAAACTTTACTAATATGGGAAAGGAAATAGTCAACCAAGTCCAGGAAACGCAGATTCCCAGGTAGGATAAACCCTAGGAGGAACACAGTAAGATACATAGTAATCAAACTGACAAAAATTAAAGACAAAAACAAAATATTAAAAGTATCAAGGGAAAAACAACAAATAACATACAAGGAAACTTCCATAAAATTATAAGCTAATTTCTCAACAGAAGCTCTACAAGCCAGTAGGGAATGGCAGAATATATTTCAAGTGATGAAAGGGAAGAAACTGCAACCAAGATTACTCTACCCAGCAGGACTCTCACTCAGATTTGATGGAGAAGTCAAAAGCTTTACAAACAAGCAAAAATTAAGAGAATTCAGCACCACCAAATCAGCTTTACAGCAAATGCTAAAGGAACTTCTTGAGGCAGGAAAATGCAAGAGAAAGAAAAGACCTACACGAAATAAACTCAAAGCAATTAAGAAGATGATAATAGGATCATGTGCATGTGTGCATGCATGCTGAGTCCCTTCAGTTATGTCCAACTCTTCACAACACCGTGGGTTGTATCTGACCAGGCTCCCCTGTCCATGGGATTCTCCAGGCAAGAATATTGGAATGGGTTCCCTTGCCCTCCTCCAGGGGATCTTCCTAACCCAGGCATTGAACCCTCATCTCCTGCATTGAAGGCTGCTGATTCTTTACCCACTAAGCCACCTGGGAAGCCCAATAGGGTCATACATATCAATAATTACCTTAAATGTAAATGGAATAAATGCACCGAACAAAAGAAACATGAAAGCATGTGCACGTATGCACTTTCACTGGCCACATCACTGTACTTAACCCCCCAAATGTATGTAATTATTTTGTATTGTTAGGTTAATCATGTTTCCATTATGACTTGCAATTTTAATTATATTTTATTTTTTGTCTGGCTATTGATTGTGAAAACTGATAAACATCTTTTACTGTTGTGATTATGTAACTACTATTCACCTAATACCATAGTATCATGATTGGTCAACAGAAAATAATAGACTTCTATACCACCAAAAATACAATTTAATAGAAAAATCTGTAATTGATTTTTTAAATCCAGATGCATATCAGAATTATCTTGGAATTTTTTGAAAAATACAAATGCCCAGGAATTGCTTTCTTTCCCCAAAGCTCTAGATATGACTCTAATGAACAGTCATGTTTAAAAACACCTGGACTATATGATGATCTTTTACTTTTATCTAGTTTGTTTCACTTTTTCTATTTCATATTCAGTGCTCCCATTTCATTTAGTTTATGTTTTCCAATTTTTCCTTCTCTTCTTTTTTTGATGTTCTTTCTCAAGCCTTGATCAAGTGTAGTGAAAAGTCTTTGTAAACATGTACATAAATAGCATGTATGACATAATATATATATTTTATGAAAGTGATGACATTTTTTCCAAGCTAAAAAATTTGACATTTTGATTCCACTTGTTTGACTCAGTATGAAGAGAATGCTAGATTTCTAACTAAAAAAAAAAAAAAAATAAATATATATATATATATATAATTACAATAAGCAACAAAGTTTTACTGTATAGAACAGGGAACTATAGTCAATATCTTGCAATAACCTATAATGGAAAACAATCTGAAAAATAATATATGTGTATATGTATAACTGAATCTCCTTGTTGTGCACCTGAAACATTGTAAATCATCTATCAGTTCAGTTCAGTTTAGTCTCTCAGTCATGTCTAACTCTTTGCAACCCCATGGACTGCAGCACATCAAGCTTCCCTGTCCATCACCAACTCCCGGAGCTTGCTCAAACTCATGTCCATCGAGTCAGTGATGCCATCCAACCATCTCATCCTCTGTCATCCACTTCTCCTCCTATACATCAACAATATGTCCACCTATAAATCAACTATACATCAATCAAACATATATATTAAGAAAAAGAAAAAAATAAAAAATGTGACCTAATCAAACTTACAAGTTTTTGCCCAGCGAAGAAAACTAGTTTAAAAAAAAAAAATACAACTTACAGATTGGGAAAAGTATTGCAAATGATGCAATACCCAAGGGCTTACTCGCCAAAATATACAAATAGCTCATACGACTCAACAACAACAAACAACTCAATCATAAAAAAATGGGCAGAAGACCTTAATAGACATTTCTCTAAAGAAGACATACAGATGGCCAGTAGGCACATGAAAAGATCAACATCATTAATCATTAGAAAAATGCAAATCAAAGCTACAATGAGGTATTACCTCACACCAAACAGAACGGCCATTATTAAAATATCTACAAATAAAAAATGTTGGAGAGGGTATGGATAAAAGGGAATCCTCCTACACTGTTGGTGAGAATGTGAGTTTGTACAGCCACTGTAGAGAACAGTATAGAGGTTCCATAAAAACCTAAAAACAGAGCTACCACATGATCTAACAGTCCCACTCCTGGTCATACATCTGCAGAAAGCCATAACTCAAAAAGGTATATCTCCCCTGTGTTCACTGCAAGGCTTCCCTGGTAGTTCAGCTGGTAAGGAATCCATCTGCAATGCAGGAGATTCTGGTTCAACCCCTGGGTTGGGAAGATCCCCTGGAGGAAGGCATGGCAACCCATTCCAGTATTCTTGCCTAGAGACTCCCTATGGATGAAGGAGCCTGGAGGGTTACCGTCTATGGGGTTGCAAAGGGTCAAACACAGCTGAGCGACTAAGTGCACACACACATGTTCACGGTAGCACTATTCACAAAAGTCAAAACATGAAAACGACCCAAACTCCACCAACAGATGAATGGATAAAAAAGATTTGGTACATACGTATAATGAAATACTAGCTGGCCATGAAAAAAAAAGAAATAATGCCATTTGCAGCAACGTGGAGGCAACTAGAAATTATCATACTAAATGAAATAAGTCAGAAAGAGAAAGACAAATGCCATATGATATCCCTTATATGTGGAATCTAAAATATAGTACACATTAACCTATTTATAAAACAGAAACCGGTTCACAGACATGGAGAACAGACTTGTGGTTGCCAAGGGAGGTAGGGAGGGTGGGAGGAAGAGGATAAACTGGGGATTTGGTGTTGGAAGAGACAAACTGGTACATTTAGAATGGATAAACAGCAAGGTCCTATTCATAGCACAGGAAACTATACTCAATATCCCGTAATAAACCATAATGGGAAAAATATTGTAGAAAAAGAATGTATGTATAACTGAGTCATTCTGCTGTACAGCAGAGATTGGCACAACATTGTCAATCAACTATTCCTCAATTTAAAAAAAGAAAAAAAAATTAAGAAGAACTGAATAAAAACAAAGATAACAGAAGGACTGAAAATAAAAGGAAAAAGTTATTACTGTCATAAAAATAATTTGGACCTATTCATCTAATGGTAATAGCCAAGAAAGATAGTATACAAATTCATGTTGTTGAAATAAGTTACTACCCTTGCTGATTTTTCTGCTACTTGATTGATCAGCTCTTCCTCCCATTCTGTGAGTTCTCTGCCAACCTTCCAAAATATCTTTTTTTAATGCTTGTGTTGCTTATATTTGCTTTCTGTTGCTTTTAACAATGATTCCGAATTGACATTGATAAATTAGAGACTATACTCTCATGGATTGGTTTGGGAAAGAGAGAAACCTGAGAACCAAAAGATGAACCAGGAGGCTACTCCAGTGAACAGCATGCAAAGCATGGATGGAAGTGGGATCTGAGAAGTGAGGAGAGGCCAGGAGACACTGTGAAAGAACAAAATCTCGGATGAGTCTTACCAAAGGAAAAAGGAGAAGAGCAGTCAAAGATAACTCCCAAGCTTCCTAGCCCGGCCTGGAAGATGAAAACAGGAGTAATTCCTTCATTCAGCTTTATTGTGTGCCTGCTATGTGCCAAGCATGGGCTAGTTGCTACTGGTAGAGAGATTAAAAAGTGACTTGCTACACAGTTGAAAGGAGAGAAGGTAAGTTTTACTTTGGACTGGAAGAGTTTAACGTATCAGGAAGAGGTGCACTGGAAATAAGGAATTAAGGCACGTCCATGGATCAGAAATTGAGCAGTAGGGCTTCCCTGGTAGCTCAGATGGTAACGAAATTGAGCAGTAGATTTGGGTATCATTAATGAGTCAAGAGGTTACTTTGGATGAATTCTCAGGAGTGGGATTACCGAAACAAAGCTATAAAAATATTACATGGTTGCTAATAATATTGTCAAATTATTTCCTAAAGTGGCTGTACCAATATATAATGTCATCAGAAAATGATTCCTTACTATCTACTTAGCATTGTTTGCTATCAAGAAAATTAAAACTTTTGCTTATCTAAAAGATAATAATTGTAACTTGTTTAAACTATATCTTTGATTATTAATGAAGTTTAACATTTTCCTCTATGTTTAGTAATTATATTCTTTGGACAAATGATCTATTTATGTTTCTTGCCAGTTAGCTTTTTAAATCACGCTATATTACTAAAGGGGCTTCCCTGGTGGCTCAGATGGTAAAGAATCTGCCTGCAATGCAGAAGAGCCAGGTTCAATCCCTGGCTTCCCAATTTGTGATATTTCTTTCGATTCCATGTTGGCTATTTTTATTGTACAGTTGAATTTTTTAGTGTAGTCCAAGCTGTTAAATTACCTTATTGCTTCAATCTGACATAATGCTTCTCCAAACATAATAAATACAGTTCCTACTGTTTTCTTTGGGATAACATTTTTGTAATTAAGTCATCAGTCTGGAATTTATCTTGTGTTATAAGATGTGAATCTAAAGGATTTACCTCAATTTGGTGTTGAGTTATTTCAATGGCATTAAGTAATCTTGAATCGCTACATATTCTAAGCCAAAACAGAAGTGGTAAAACATATGCATACTGACTTTTGACACGAATGGACGAGTCCTATTGCTTTGGTAGCTGTCAGTTTATGCATCTCTCAAGTGAGTGGATTAAATTATGGTCTCTTCCAGAATTAACCCTTGATGATTCTCTGAAATCCTTTCTCAGGAAAAGATCGGTGCTCCATAAGCCCTTAGCTAGAACACTATGACCCACTGCTTTGGCTGTTGCTGTTTGGATTTCTCAGATAACTTACAAACATCCCTGGCCACACAGCCATGCAGAAAAGCTCGGGATCTAGCATATTTACTTCATTTAGGAAGGCTGCACAGGATATGCCTGGCTGACATGAATGGTGTCTAATGGGCAGTAAATAACTTTTGACCACTTGACCTTGGTCATGTTGATATGACCCCATCAGTTCTCCTCAGTGGTGGGATCATGCAGATGCCCACGAACCACTTCATAAATGAGCAGAGTATTTCCCCTAATTGGGGAGAGGAAGTATGGTAAAGCAGAGCAGTGGAAAGACCCACATTTTGTGAATGCGTGGCCTGATTGGATCCTATGGTAAATCACCAATGGCCCAGCCCTGTCACTTTCTCCTTTTGAGCTGAAAGGAGCCACTGCTTTGAATTACTTGTCTAAACATCAGTTTAACCTCACTTTCTATCCCTACGCTCCCCTGACCCAGAAGCATTTTCCTCTGTTAGATCTTGTTCTTGCCATATTTGCCAGGAAAATAGTTAAAGTCATTTTCCCTGTTACCCTATATACTTCAATATTTTTCTTTCGAGTGTTTGCTCAGAATCCAGACTCCCCAAGATAGTTTTCTTGTGTGATGATAACCACCACTATTACTATCACCACCACCACCACCACCACCATCATAAACTGAGCCCCACCATATGACTAACCTCATCTAGCTGTCTGGCCACCTGAGTCTGAATCTCATCTCTGCCATTTACTAACCGTGTGATCTCGTTTAAGTCACTTAACCTCTCAGTGCCCCAGTTACCATCTGGAAACTGGATGTATTAACAGCACATATTTTGTAAGGTTTTTAGAAGGTCTAGATGTGAAGTACTTAGAACCGTGCCTGGCATATAGTAAGTTTCCAATAAATGTGAAGCAGAAATAATATTGGTGATGCAGATGTTGTCTCCATTACACAAAAGAGGAAACTGAGCTTCAGAGAAGTTAAATTATTTACCCAAGTGTTAAAGTTATCTACAATTACCTACTAAAAAATTTGATTTAAATAATTTTATTCTAGCCCATTATTTGGTGTCAGGGGTGAAAACCTGTTGAAACCCAGGCTGTGTCCTAGAGATAATACCTTGATTAATGTACAGCCTAGGTTTCAACAGGTTTTTACCAAGAATTGTCCACAGACATGTCTTATTTCCCTACTGAGGCCCAAATTTCCCTGAGAAGAAGATCTCACTTTGTTTTTACTTAAATTCCTCTCCGTGCCTGAAACAATTTAGTATACTCAAGAATAATCCAACAAAATCACTCAACAAATGTTCATTAGTCATGAAATAATAAAAAGAATAAATGTTTATGTATATTACCATACATAAAGTAGATGACCAGTGAAGGTTGATATATGAGCCTGGGCACTCAAAGCCGGTATTCTGGGACAACCCAGAGTGGTGGGTGGGGAGGGAGATGGAAGGAGGCTTCAGCATGGGGGGACACATGTATACCCATGGCTGATTCATGTTGACATATGGCAAAAACCACTACAATATTGTAAAGTAATTAGCCTCCAATTAAAATAAATTAATTAATTAAAAATGTTTAATAAAGACATCATTTTTAAAGAGATTGTTTACTCCCTAAGTAAGTGTTTGTTAAATGCCTAAAAATGCATATTCTATGTAAAGAGTCTAAGTTCATGGATACAGAGAATATTAGAACTGGAAAGAGTGTAGTGATCATTGTTTTTACCTATTCATTTTGCACAGGGAGAAATTGAAATCCAGAGAGTTTAATTAAAACTTGGATAAGTCTGAGTAGAAAGTCAAGTCTCATGATTCTTATTACCTTTTCCACTATGTCAATCGACTCTTTCCTGCATGTTGTAATTATTTTACTCTTGTTCAAAATTAACTGTCAGGGTAAATGGTATAGGGGTTAGGATATTAAATTTAAATTGGAAACATTAAAATGATCCCATAATTTTGTCTCTTTTTAAAAAATACATGTCTCTTAATGCTGTCTACTGGAAAAGCTCATACCCAAAACCAATCCAGTAACAGTGAGTATACTTAACACCCAGATTAAATGGCTTGCAATATAATTTTCAACAAAGAGAAATAAGAGATCTCTGAAGAAATGAATGATTTCTCATTTGAAGCATTGTTTTGTGCCAGAAAGCTAGAAAGTATCAAAGACTAACTGGATCAACGAGACAGCAAAAGAGACACTGATGTATAGATCAGTCTTATGGACTCTGTGGGAGAGGGAGAGGGTGGGGAGATTTGGGAGAATAGCATTGAAACATGTATAATATCATGTATGAAACGAGTCGCCAGTCCAGGTTTGATGCACGGTACTGGATGCTTGGGGCTGGTGCACTGGGACGACCCAGAGGGAGGGTAGGGGAGGGAGGAGGGAGGAGGGTTCAGGATGGGGAACACGGGTATACCTGTGGCAGATTCATTTCGATATTTGGCAAAACTAATACAAT
>NW_011494274.1:2289966-2311625 GCF_000754665.1 Bison bison bison | reverse complement strand
TAAATAAATAAATAAAAAGATCACTTAAAGGGATTCCCAATAACAAGATTATTTCAAAAAATAACAACTGCAATGTATTTGTAGGACATCAAATATATTAATATAAAGTTCCATCAGTTTATATCACTATAAATACCCTAATTGAACATCATTCAGAATGTCAGCACATCCAACTATTTGCTGTGAAACTTTATCAATGAAATAAAGCATTTATTCTGCCTTTCCCTTAGAAATTATATTTCAGATACCAAATAAATGAAAAAGGTAATGTTCATCTTTATAGAGGAATTCCAGCCTGTAGAAAAAGGAAAAACAATTAGAGAATCACCATTGTGACACGCCCAATGAAACAGTGGCTCCAAGTGGTGATTACCGCTGGATGCTAAAACCATTAGGCACAAGTTGATAAAGGAAGGCTATGACGGACAGGATTACTAAGAATTATAGACATCACAATGTGATGTAGTAGGAAATGTACGGCAGTACTTGTGAAATATTATTGACTAAAAAGTTAAAACTGGCTTTATTTTTATCACTAGTATGACAGTATGATATAAGTAGAAATATGTTTTAGATTTCATACTCTACTTCTGGCTGCTGCTGCTAAGTCGCTTCAGTCGTGTCCGACTCTGTGCGACCCCATAGACGGCAGCCCACCAGGCTCCCCCGTCCCTGGGATTCTCCAGGCAAGAACACTGGAGTGGGTTGCCATTTCCTTCTCCAATGCATGAAAGTGAAAAGTGAAAGTGAAGTCGCTCAGTCGTGTCCGACTCTTCGCGACCCCAGGGACTGCAGCCTACCAGGCTCCTCCGTCCATGGGATTTTCCAGGCAAGAGTACTGGAGTGAGGTGCCATTGCCTTCTCCCTACTTCTGGCTAGAGTTCCTAAAACCCTTGTAATATCCTAAATGATAAGATTCATAGAAATATCTCTTGTTATACCATTTGGTTTTTGTCCCCTGCTCCTGAGACAGCTCTAGAGTGATAAAGGTAAAAAGAATGTCTCTGTGATTTGTATCACATCCCTTTCTTTTCCTTAATTTTATTTTTAATTGGAGGATAATTATTTTACAATATTGTGATTGTTTCTGCCATACATCAACATGAATCAGCCATAGGTAAGCATATGTCCCCTCCCTCTTAAACCTCACTTCCCATCCCACCCCTCTAGGTTGTTACAGAATACCAGCTTTGGGTTCCCTGAATCATACAGCAAATTCCCACTGGCTATCTATTTTACATATAGTAATATATATGTTTCAGTGCTACCCTCTCCTTCCCCAACCATGTCCTTTATGTCTGCATCTCCTCCTTTTCAACCACATCTGAGTTTATGGTAATGAGATGACTTTCAGAAGGCCTCTATGAATGGGGGACTCATTGCAGGGAAATCAATCTTGTGACTAGAGGATTGGAAATTTCAGCCCACTCCCTGACTTTAGGGGAAGGAAGAGAAGTTGGAGGTTGAGTTAATCACTAGTAGCCAATGAGATATTCTGTCATGTCTGGGATTGTTGCTCTAAGCAAGGACCACTGAAGATGTTTCAGCAGGAGTGAAAAAGAGGAACTGATGAAATTAATGTTTTAGGAAGATTAATAAGGTTCCTAATGCTAACAACCAATCTATAGAAATTATAAGCATCCTTCAGTATTTGGGGGTGACTAGTCCAGGACAATCCCTACCCCAGCCCTGTGGATACCCAAATCCTCTGATCCTTAAGTCCCTTATATAATATGCCATGTGCATACATGCTGAGTTGCTTCAGTCCTGTCTGATTCTTTGCAACCTTATGGATTGTAGCCCACCAGGTTCCTCTGTCCATGGGATTCTCCAAGCAAGAATACTGGAGTGGGTGGCCATTCCGTTCTCTAGGGGATCTTCCCAACCCAGAGATCGAACCTGCATCTTCTGTATTGTAGGCAGATTCTTTACTGCTGAGCCATCAGTACGTGTGTTAGTCACTCAGTCATGTCTGACTCTCTGCGACCACATGGACTGTAGCCTGCCAGGATCCTCTGTCTATGGAATTGTCCCTGGAATTCTCCAGGCAAGAATACTAGAGTGAGTTGCCATTTCCTCCTCCAGGGGATCTTCCCAACCGAGGGATCGAACCCACATCTCTTATGTCTCCTTGACAGAGGGTTCTTTACCTCTAGGGCCACCTGGGAAACTCATAATATGGCATAGTGTTTGCTTAGAACCTACACACATCCTGCTGTACACTTTAAATAATGTCTAGATTACTTATAACACCTAATTAATACAAATGCTTTGCAAAAAGTTACCCAGTGCACCACAAATTGCAATTTTGCACTGTGGAATTTTGAGGGGTTTTTTTTGAATATTTTTAATTTGAAGTTAGTTGAATGAGCAGATACAGAACCCACAAATACAGAGGACTGAGTGTAGAGAACACAGAGGAGTCAAGTAAAATACCACCACAAGGAAGTAACCAGCCAAATCCAGGCAAGGGAGAGAGCCAACAGGACAAATGGCCTGGTTTCTCCAACAAATCAACAACTTTTTAAAAAGGTCAGGAAGGAATTGGCTCAAGAAAAAGAGGATTTTGTGCAAAGTGTGGATTTTGAATCCTGATTCAAACAAATCTTTCGGGCAATTGCATAAATTTGAATATGGAATAACTGTTATGTAATGTTGAAGAATTATTGTTAATTTTGCTATGGTGTGGCAGTTAAAAAGGAAAGTCATGTTTGTCCTCTGTTACTCTTATAACACTTTTCAAGAGTGCATATGTGCTAGTTACCTACTTAAATATCCATCTCTTCCTTATTTACTAATAAGCAAAATCCAATATTTTTCAAAGCTGCCGTATGCCCATCTCCAGAAGTTAGATGGCAATAGTCTAAGACTGTCAACAAATCCCACATGCCCAACCTTCTTCCAGATCTGGCCAATGAAAAATAATGGAAAAACCTATGGTAGAGATACTGGGAATGTGTTTATTTCAATAGAAGTTTATAGATGTGTGTGTGTGTGCGCATGCACACACGTGCGTGCCCTGAGTCACTCAGTCATGTATGACTCTTTGCAACCCCATCAACTGTAGCCTACCAGGCTCCTCTGTCCATGGGGATCTCCAGGCTAGTATACTGGAGTGGGTTGCCATGCCCTCCTCCAGGGGATCTTCCAGGGATTGAACCCAGGTCTTCCTCACTGCAGGTAGATTCTTTACCATTTGAGCCACCAGGGAAGCCCAAGAATACTGAACTGGGTAGCCTATCCTTTCTCTGGGGGATCTTCCCATGCCAGGAATCAAACCAGGATCTCCTGCAGTGCAGGTGGATTCTTTACCAGCTGAGCTACCAGAGAAGCCCAGAAGTTTATAGATGCTGCTGGCCAAATCCCTCCATTCTTCCTGCCTTGAACATGTAGTGTAGCCATTTTGCTATCATATAGGAAAATTCAAGAGAAAAAATATAAATGTCAATTCTAACATTGTTGGTCTGTTAAATCAAAACCATAAGTTGTCTACCTGTGAAATAAACCTCTATTTAAGCCACTATGATCAATTTGGGCCCTAATATATTAGCAAAAATTGGTTTAGAGGATGAGTTAAAAATGGAATCAGTGAAGGCACTATTTAGAGGTTTGGGATCAAAATTATGGTGCTGGAAAGGTACTGTTAGATATGAGAGGAAATCTAAAGGAAGTATTTGGAGAATCAGTTAAGTTGTAAGACATCTACTCAGTGCCTTCCAAAATTAGAGAATTGCTTGGTGTGGAAAAGCCCACATATTTGGCAGCAGGTCTCTGGGTGATATATGGCAACATCTAGAAGCTTCAAGCATCAAAACGGCCTCCAGAAGAGGCAGCTAAGACTCCTGCTTAGAGAAGAGCCTGCAATGATGAGGTGCCATCCTTAAGGATGTGGTATATACCTTAAACCAGTTACCATCACATGGTGCTGTCTCCAGTAGGAAGAATATGTAGGTCTGAGATCCAAGACATGGAAGTAAGAAGTCATCCAGCTGACCACCACTCCCAGGGACCCGCTTGGGGAATTTGTGATTCCCATCTCCAGAACTTTAGATTATGGGGCTCTCAAAGTCTCACATCTTGAAAGAGAGCTGCTTCAATCAAGGGATACAGTAAGAGTTCCACTAAAATGAAAGCTAAGACTAGCTTGATCTCTTTGAGATGCTTGCTGCAGTAGACCAGCAGGTACAGAACGAACTCACTACAAGAGCAGGAGTTGTTACTACAGCTCATCCTGAGTTGGTAGGAAGAAATATGTTGGGCACTCATGATTCACTGGGTCCCTCACTGTTGCCATGCTGGGCTTTCACTGTAAATGGTTGAGTAGAGACTACAAGTAGATGGTAGACAGAAAGGCTCAGACCCATCCCCTCTTTTGAACCATTTAGACCAGCAGGAGCTCTAGTCAAGAGGCAAAGGACATGTAGAGAGAGGGAGTTTATGAGAATCAACTACAGCCTCAGGATCAACTACAGCAGCCAGTAACCATTAATCCTTGTAGGCTTTAATGTAAAACACAAATACGACAATTAGAATCTGGAGGAAATTGTGCCTGGATGGAGGGAACTTCTTGCGAAATCTCTGGGTAAGATCGGGGGTGGAATGAAGTGCATGATACTGGAGCCCCACCAGGCCCCCATCACCAGTTGAAGGCCCCAGTCCTCAGTTGCTGTGCATGTTGGCTGCTAGTGGCTCCTGCTTGAGGACTGCCTTGGGCCAACGGGAACAGCCTCAGCAGGAAGTTATGCCCACTTTCTTGACTGGCTTCCTGCCCCATCCCAACCTGCTTACCTCACTCTCCCTCTCCTGAAAATACTTTCTTCAAAATCCATCTCTCAGAATTCCCTATTTCAGATTCTAAGAAACATGATCTAACATACCATCTTGGTTTGAATTGTGTCCCCTTAAAAAGCATGTTCACATCTTATGACTTGGTACCTGTGAATATGACCTTACTTGGAAATAGGGTCTTCAAAGAGTGTAATGAAGTTAAAATGAGGCAATACTGGATTAGGATGGGCCCTAATCCAATGACTTGTGTCCTTGTAGAAGGAGAGACACAGAAAAGACACACACACAGGGGAAGTCTACCACATTTTGATGGAAACAAAAATTGGACTTCAGCTGCCACAAGCAACTGCCAAGAATTGTCAGCAACAACCAGAAGCTGGAAAAGATAAGGAAAGATTCTCCCCTAGAACCTTTAGAGAAAGCATGGGCCAGTTTGAAGCCACCTAATGTGTGATATTTTCTTACGGCATCCACAGGAAACAAGCACATTGTCATTGAAGACTCAACTTCAATATCAGCTTCTCTGTGAAGGGGCTCTCTGCTCCCTCCATCTCCTCCTATCATCAACAGCACGCACTTGCCCCTCCACTCACTGCCACATGCCATATATAGCCTAGGGGTACATTTCCACTTTCCATAGGTGTTACACTTAGAGCTTCTGGAGAGCAGAGGCCAAGGATGACACTTACTCTGATTTCCAGTTTGAGAAATCTCTTAGGTTAGTATTAGCTTATTAATAGACAACTCAGAAATATATTTTATTGTGGACTCGCTGTGGAAAATACTCCCTGTGCATAAAAGATAGGAAAAAAAGAAAGTTAAATGTTTCTGTATTTCAGTTCAGTTGCTCAGTTGTGTCCGACTCTGCGACCCCATGGACTGCAGCACGCCAGGCCTTCCTGTCCATCACCAACTCCCGGAGTTTACTCAAACTCATGTCCATTGAGTCGGTGATGCCATCCAACCATCTCATCCTCTGTCGGTATTATTTAAGGTTTTATTTTCTTTATGAGTTGGGCCACTGTGGCTCCAGGAGAAAAGCTTAGAGAAATGACAAAGTTAGAGGGATAGACTGAAAATAAAAAGTGTGAGCTGGTAAAAATATTGATAGATGCATTAGAATATTTGAAAAGGTTGGCATTTGTTAACTTTCTTGCTTAAAAAGACCCCAAGACTATTTGATCCTCTGAGTTCATCTAATTTTTGAGACTCATGCTCTTAAATACCTCTGGAAGCTGAAGTACATCTAAGACAAATACAAGTGAATAGAAAATGCTATTTATGAATTTAATAGAAAAACAGAAACATGCTGGTCTCAATTTCAAACTCTGATTTCAGCATACAAGAACACTTATTAATTAAGTCTCATTCATGTTCTGAACTGCCTATTGCCTGTTAGTGCTCTGAATTCACATCTGGAAAGTTTCCTTTGAGAACAAGTGTCCTGCAGAATGCCAGCAATCTATCAAGACCATATTTCTGGGGCTATTCTTTTCTGATTAGACGGTTCTGGGAGACTCGAGGAAGGGAGGTCAGAAGGAGGGTACTGCTAGTCTATAGAGTGAGAGATTAATAATATCAATACAAAAGGCCTTATTCTCAGGAGCCATGTTAGAAGTTGTTGCCTTAGCATATGTTCTTCAAAAACAATTTGTAGGATTGAACTTCAGAATGAAATTCACGAGTTAATGTGAATAACTACAAATCTTTTAAACTTAACATTTTAGCCTAATCCACTGAAAAATAAATTACTAAAAAAGTCAAATGCAATGTTTGTTTTCTTCTAGGTCCTCACAGAAAAGGTGGGAGTGATTCAACCATAAACCACTTAGATAACTTTAAATAGAGAATGATGAGGCATTATCAGAGTTACCCATTGATCTGAAATAATACAGGTGATAAACAGGATAGAGGCAAGATCACTCACTGACATATCCAATTTTCTATACATAAAAGAATGGAAAATAAGAAATCCCTACTGATTATTCTGAACGATTTCTTTTTTCCCTTAAGACTTTCTTGTTTCCCTCTTTCCCCCCCAACTACGTCAAATGTTAACAGAATAAGAACACCGTTCTTCTGTCCTAAATGTCTTATATTCAAAATATTCAAATGTAAAATCTGATCAAAAAGGAGCCCCAGTTTTGGAAGGCAAAGAACACGGGACTGTTTAGAGTATCCAGTGTCATTCTACAAAAACCTTTTTCTTTCCTCATGAGGGCCTTTGATACTCTGCCCTGGAAAACCAATACACAGTATTGTACAATTTGATAATGTGTGCACACTGCTCTGTGAGAAGTTGGCAGGAAAAGTAAAGGGAAGAAATAATCCTTGTAGTTTTAGGGGAAAATAATAAGGTCACTGCAAGTAGAATTTTTCCCTTCATCAAGTCTCAGTACCCATCGTTTTTCTGAGATTGGATTTCATGCGCATTTCCGCACTGGATGAGAAAACTTCATGTTAGTCCTATCAACTCACCTGCCTGTGACAATCTCGAGATCTTAATAGCCAGACCACCAAACAGGAAATAGTCGTGCAGCTCAAGTTTTGAAAGCTATCAGTCCACAACCCTGCTTGCCAGAAATATTTTCCAGAGCCTATCCAATATTTACCATTAAATATTTGCAAGTTTAAAACACAAATATTTTATGTTTTTTCATATAGAACAGAAATAAGAGCTATTCTAAGGAAATTAATTCATTCACATTTATCTACTCATGTATTCAACTGTGTTTGCTTATTCAGTTAATCGTCATTCTTTTCCTCAACTAACACAAGTCAGAAAGAGTGCTGCTGAGTGATGAAAATACGAAGATGAATAAGACCCTGCATTTTCCTTCAGAGAGCTCTTAGGAAGGTAGGCGGGCAACCACAATCTAAGATAGATTTTGATTTACAAAGAGATGCATCCAGTTCCAAACAGGCCAGAAGAGTTCCACCCAAGTGAAAAGGAGCATTTAGGGCCTTCAGAACCACTGGGGCACTGAGCCCTGATCTTAGATACGTGGAGAAAACAAATCTCTACCTGGCTGGCAATTTGCTTTTCTGTGTAACTTTCTAAATCCTTGAACACCAAGCTCTCTGTTTTCTTCCTTGCTCTCATTCCAAGAGTAACTGAGTTTACTCTGCCCCAAACTCTTTTTCCAAAGATGTTGATATTTCAATTGGTTTTAAGTAGCTCTGCATGGACTTTGTTTCTTGAGGGTTTTTTGTTGTGGTTGTTGTTTGTTTGTTTTGTTTTCCAATGTTGAAGGAAAGTAGGGGGAGAGCAGAACTGCGTTTCTTTGAGGAATTTTGCTCATTACCTCTGCTCTCCTTACCTGGCCTTCCAATACCGTGCAGTTCTGAGATCCTTTATGGGACAAAAGGAGGAAAAAGTAGCTCAGTCCCCCTCAGTTGTTTCTGCTCCATTCTTCCCATGCTCACCGACCTGCTCTCTGAACCCTTTTGGTCCTTATCTCTGTTATCTCTACGCACCCATTCTTCGCGTGGATGACTATGTATTACAGAGTCTCCACCTTGTTTCGATATCACTGCCATTTGCCTTGCTTTTGACACCTGCTTGGTTGTCAGGGAATGTGAATGGTATACATGAAAAGGCCAGACTTTGGAGACTGACAGAACTGGGTTTATCTCTTGGCTGTGGCAATTTTGCCAGCTGTGTGACTCTGAGCAAGATCAAATCAAAGTCTTAGTCTCAAATATCATTATCCTACACAGTTTTTGTGAGGATTAAATGGTGTGACAAGCACAAAACACCCAGCATATAGCACAACCAATAAATAGGAGCCATTTTTATGATAATAGTGTACACGCCCTGCTTACAGCCAAGACTGGACATACCCACTTACTGTGACGTATATCCATCCATTTGCAGTGTGTCAAGAAGCATGCAAAACACTGAGGCTACACTGTAAGGAATATACAAGGCCCCTGTCCTAAAGGTGCTCACAGATTCTTACAGAAAGGACAGTTTTGTACAGAAATTCTTATGGTCCTAAGTCAACATACCAGTGTAGAAATAAAGACACGGTGCTTTTGGAATACAAAGGATAAAAAGACTCTGTGACATGCAGCTCACCAAAGCAGAGTGAACTCTGTGAAGGCAGAATTCCAGAAAGGAAATTGTGCACATGCTTTTGCCAATTCTACATACAATAATCCTGATAGAAGTTCAATTGGCAAAGTTACCAACAATGAATTATAAAAGGTACACAGTAATCTCAGTCAGGGTTTGGTCAGATAAACAAAAATCACTCTAGGTATTTCAAGCAGGAAGATCTTAATTCAGGGTATTGGTTATTTATAAAACCACCAGAGTAAGCTCCCGGAGTTGGTGATGGTCAGGGAGGCCTGGCGTGCTGCAGTCCATGGGGTCACAAACAGTCACACATGACTGAGTGGTTTTTCTTCTGAAAACCACCAGAAGAATGCCAGAAGAAAGGTCATGGAGGCCACTGCTAGATTTCAGGGGTGCTATTAGCTTTTAGAGAGTCAAGAAATTATAGGAGTCCAAGAAATTCCAGGCAATGATCATACCACCAAGATGTGGTTTCAACATGAAGTGTCTCTGGGGTGGCCACAAAATCTCACCACTGCCCAAATCTACATGTCTGCCAGCTGCTGTCAGAATAACAATATGTGACATCTGCTTCTGCTTAGGCTTCCAGGTCTCATGTTAATGCCTGTATTTACTGATGCTCAGACGTCTTGGGGTCTTGCTAATTCAGGAATGACTGCCCCTCCCAGGACAAGCTAATTCCTAGAGACATGAAACTAACCACTTGTGAGCATCCTTTTCATATGCAAATGAACCAATCCAGAGTCCACACCCCCTAGTCACCTCCTTTATTTGCTCTCATACTCTGGGCCGCTATCCACCTGCCCTTATCACCTTAGGCCAGATACCAGACAACTATGGACTTCCTCTGTGACCTGGTGCCATGCTTAGTCACTCAGTCAAGTCCCACTCTTTGCGACCCCATAGACTATTGCCCGCCAGGCTCCTCTGTCCATGGGATTCTCCAGGCAAGAATAGTGGAGTGGGTTGCCATGCCCTCCTCCAGGGGATTTTCCCAATCCAAGGATTGAACCCAGGTCTCCCACATTGCAGGTGGATTCTTTACTGTATGAGGCACCAGGGAAGCCTGTGACCTAGAGCTCACTGAAATTACTCAAACTAGCCAATCCTAAACTGAGCTACTCTGCATCTCCATTCCTTCCCATGGAAACACATAAAGGCTCTTCTCACCTTTTCCCCACTCCCTCTGCCTCCTGACGACTTAGGGCTTCCTTGGGTGACTCCCTATGCTTTGGTGTACCCCATTCTCTTGGGATCTCCAAGAACAAACTGTCTTCAATGACAGTTGTCTCCTGATCTATTGGTCTCACCATACCTGAATAAAAAACAAAGCAGAAATATCTACATCTTAATATCTCTCATTAGGAAAAAAAAGAATCTAGAATCCGCTGGCAGGAATTTGGAAAATGTAGTTTCAGGCTTCCAACTACTATAGTAAAAGGTAGAGAATGGAAAGAGAGAGGGGGTTGAGTTCCTGAGAGGCAATCTAGCATATTGAGGCAAGAACCAGTGACAACCTTCCCCTACAGTGACTGAAGGTCTAGTATGGTCTGGCTTCTCTGATCTGACCAAAGTTGGCTACATTTTGCTTTATGACCCTTGCTACTAATTTTTTGAAAGTTTTTAAGCTTTGATTACTCATTGCTCAAGTTCAGTTCAGTTCACTCGTTCAGTCGTGTCCGACTCTTTGTGACCCCATGAATCGCAGCACGCCAGGCCTCCCTGTCCATCACCAATTCCTGGAGTTCACCCAGACTCACGTCCATTGAGTCGGTGATGCCATCCAGCCATCTCATCCTCTGTCGTCCCCTTCTCCTACTACGCCCAATCCCTCCCAGCATCAGAGTCTTTTCCAATGAGTCAACTCTTCACATGAGGTGGCCAAAGTATTGGAGTTTCAGTTTCAGCATCAGTCCTTCCAATGAACACCCAGAGCCAGCCTTTAAATATTCATTGATGGTCTCTTCAGAAGGGGTTGTAGGCCTTTGTGTTCTACACACTGTTTGCTACACATTTCAATTGCTAACTAAAATGACTATGTAGTGACTTTGCCCCTTACTGAACAACTGACCATTGTAGACCAGTTGTCTCTCTTGCCTCATCTGTGCCATATGTACTATAGCAATAAAAGAGAAATTTTAAGATCCTTTTAGTAGGAAAGGCACTTCCTGCTTAGAGTATGAGCTGAAAATGGATCAACTGTAACACAACTGACACTTTCTATGCAATATCTTTAAACCTTCCCCATCCCAATAGAGAAAGCCAGGGATTTAGTGTTTGATTACCTCCTATAGCCTAAAGAGTCCTGACCCTGGAACAGAAAACTCAACAGCTAGAGAGATTTTACATTCAAACACATCAATATTCAAATGGTAGTAAGGATTGTATAACTCACTGAATACATAGGACACAAAGAGAACAAACAGATATAAAGAAATATACAAATAAAAGGTTGAAGAGAAAAAAGATATCTATATTGTCTCAAAGTATATCCACCCCAGTAATTATCAGACTATTGTTGTTCAGCTGCTCAGTTGTGTCCGACTCTGTGACCCCATGGACTGTAGCATGCCAAGTTTCCCTGCTCTTCATCATCTCCTGGAGCTTGCTCAAATGCATGTCCATTGAGTCAGTGATACCATCTAACCATCTCACCCTCTGTCATCCCCTTCTCCTCCTGCCTTCAGTCTTTCCCAGCATCAGGGCCTTTTCTGAGTCAGCTCTGTGCATCAAGTGGCCAAAGTATTGGAGCGTCAGTTTCAACATCAGTCAGTCCTTCCAGTGAATATTCAGGATTGATTTCCTTTAGGATTGACTTGTTTGATTTCCTGAGTCTTCTCCAACACCACAGTTAATCACCTTCTTGATGATCTAACTCTCACATTCATACATGACTACTGGAAAAACTGTAGCTTTGACTATATGGACCTTTGTTAGCAAAGTAATGTCTCTGCTTTTTAATATGCTGTCTAGGTTGGTCATAGCATTTCTTCCAAGGAGCAAACATCTTTTAATTTCAAGGCTGCAGTCACCATCTGCAGTGATTTTGGAGCCCAAGAAAATAAAGTCTGTCACTGTTTCCATTGTTTCCCCATCTATTTTCCATGAAGTGATGGGACCAGAAGTCACCATCTGCAGTGATTTTGGAGCCCAAGAAAATAAAGTCTGTCATTGTTTCCCCTTTTTCCATCTATTTTCCATGAAGTGATGGGACCGGATGCCATGATCTTCATTTTTTGAATGTTGAGCTTTAATCCAGCCTTTTCACTCTCCTCTTTCACCTTCATCAGGAGGTTCTTTAGTTCCTTTTCACTTTCTACCACAAGGGTGGTGTCATCTGCATTTCTGAGGTCATTGATATTTCTCTCGGCAATCTTAATTCCAGCTTGTGTTTCATCCAGGCTGGCATTTCACATGATGTACTCTGAATATAAGTAAATAAGCAGGGTGACAATATACAGCCATGATGTACTCCATTCCCAATTTTGAAATAGTCCATTGTTCCAAGTTCAGTTCTAACTGTTGCTTCTTGACCTATCTATAGGTTTCTCATGAGGCAGGTAAGGTGATCTGATGTTCCCATCTCTTTAAGAATTTTCCAGTTTGTTGTGATCCACATGGTCAAAGGCTTTGGCATAGTCAATGAAGCAGAAGTAGATATTCTTCTGCAATTTCTTGCTTTTTCAATGATCTGATGGATGTTGGCAATTTGATCTCTGGTTCCTCTGCCTTTTCTAAATCCAGCTTGAACATCTGGAAGTTCTTGGTTCATGTATTGTTGAAGCCTAACTTGAAGAATTTTGAGCATTACTTTGTTAGCATATGAAATGTGTACAATCGTGGGGTAGTTTGAACATTCTTTGGCATTGCCTTTATTTGAGATTGGAATGAAAAGCGACCTCTTCCAGTCTTGTGGCCACTGCTGAGTTTTGCTGGTATGTTGAGTGCAGCACTTTCACAGCATCATCTTTTAAGATTTGAAATAGGTCCACTGGAATTCCATCACTTCCACTAGCTTTGTTTGTAGTGGTGCTTTTAAGGCCCACTTGACTTCACATGCCAGGATGTCTGGCTGTAGGTGAGTGATTGCACCATCATGGTTATCTGGGTCATTGAGATCTTTTCTGTATAGTTCTTCTGTGTATTCTTGCCACCCTAAGATGGCAGACTAAGACTCTTAGTCCTAGACTAAGATGACAGAGTAGAAGGATGTGCACTCATCTTTTCTTGCAAAAACTCCAAAATTGCCACTAGCTGCTGAACAACCATCAACAGGAGAAAATTGGATCCCACCAAAAAAAAGATATCCCATGTCCAAGGGCAAAGGAGAAGTACCAGCAAGATGGTAGGAGGGATGAAATTGCATTTAAAATCAAACTTCACACTTGTCAGAGACACTTAGAGGGTGCAAACAAAACCTTCTGTGCACTAGGACCCCCGGAAAGGAGCAGTGACCCCCTCAAGATACTGAGCCAGACCTGCCTTTGAGTGTTTGAGTGTCTCCTGCAGAGGCCTGGGTCACCAGTGGCCTGCCTTGGTGACAGGGGGCTCTGGCTGCAGCAGACCTGGGAGGCGAGGTATGTGGCATAAGTCTTCTTGGAGGAGGTCACCGTTAGCCCCGCCATAAAGCCATCAAGCAGACGACCCACAAACTGGAGAACAATTATGCCAAAGAAGTTCTAGCACTGCTGCAAAAGTTCAAGGGTCCACAACAGGTTTCCTAATCTGGGGATCTGGCAAAGGGACTGAGAATCCCCAGGAAATTTGACTTTGAAGCCCAGTGGGATTTGACTATAGAACTTCCACAGGACTAGGGAAACAGACTCTTGGACGTCAAAAAACAAAACCTTATGGGCATTAGGACCCAGGAGAAAGGAGCGGTGACCCCACAAGAGACTGAGCCAGATTTGTGAGTGTTCATGAGTCTGCCAGGGATGTGTGGATCTGATTGACAGTAGCCTGCCCTTTTTTTTCTCTCACTAAGGCCTTTTGAAGGAGGTCTCCCTTACCTTCATTATGCCTCCTGAGGTAATTTGGCCTGAGGCCAAACTACAAGGAGGGAACACAGCCCCACCCATCAGCAGAAAATTGGATTAAAGATTTACTGAGCATGGTCCTGCCCACCAGAGCAAGACCCAGTTTTCCCCACAGCCAGTCCCTCCCATCAGGAAGCTTCCACAGGCCTTTTAGCCTCATCCATCAGAGGACAGACAGAATGAAAACCACAATCACAGGAAACTAACCAAACTGATCACGTGGATCACAGCCTTGTCTAACTCAATGAAACTATGAGCCATGCCATGTAGGGCCACCCAAGATGGATGGGTCATGATGGAAAGTTCTGACAAAACGTGGTTCACTGGAGAAGGGAATAGCAGACCACTTCAGTATTCTTGCCTAGAGAATCCCATGAATAGTATAGGAAGGCAAAAAGATATGACATTGGAAGATGAACTCCCCAGGTCACTAAGTGCCCAATATGCTTCCGGAGATCAGTGGAGAAATAGCTTCAGAAGGTATGAAAAGGCTGAGCCAAAGTGGAAACAACGCCTAGTTGTGGATGTATCTGGTGGTAAAAGTAAAATCTAATGCTGTAAAGAACAATATTGCATAAGAACCTGGAATGTTAGGCCCACAAATCAAGGTAAATTGAAAGTGGTCAAGCAGGAGATGGCAAGAGTGAACATCAACGTTTTAGGAGTCAGTGAACTAAAATGGACCAGAATGGGCAAATTTAATTCAGATGACCATTATATCTACCACTATATCCTTAAAAGAAATGGAATAGCTCTCATAGTCAACAAAAGAATCCAAAATGCAGTACCTGGGTGCAATCTCAAAAATGACAGAATAATCTTCTGTTTGTTTCAATGGAAAATCATTCAATTATTAGATACTAAAGGACAAAGAGCAACTTTTCAGTGGATGAAACTAACAGATACCCCCTAAATTAAGTGATCAAGATGACCGTCATCATCACTGGGACAAAGCCACACCTGATGTCATGTCATACGAACACTACTGCTGTTGTGATATTCCTGCCAAAGATGCATAACTTGAGTCTGATCACAAGGAAACATTACACAAACAAGTTGAGAGGCATTCAACATAATTGGCTTGCAATCTTCAAAATATGTCAAAGGTTTTAAAATCAGGAAAATATTGAAGAAATATTCCAAATTGAAAGATATTAAAGAGATTTGACAGCTAATTGTAATGTGTGATTTTGGACTGGCACCTTTGTGATCAATGACGTTATTGGGGTAACTGGTGGAACTTGAATGGAGTCTGTTGATTAAATGGTAGTGATACATCAATGTTAACATCCTAATACCAATGATTGTATTATGGATATGTAGAAGAATGTGCTTGTTTGTAGAAATTACACACTCATGTTTCAGAGGGTCATGGGGCATCTGGGGCATCATCTTAAATGGTTTAGGAAATAAAAGAGTTCTTTTAAGCACTTTCAAGTATTATGTAAATTTGAGATTGCTTTAGAGATTTTAACAAATATACATTTGAGGGTCTCCCAGGTGGCTCAGTGGTAGAGAATCTGCCTGCCAATTCAGGGGACATGAGAGACATGGGTTCCATCCCTAAGTCAAGTTTGATCTCTGGAGAAGGGAATGAATACCCACTCCAGTATTCTTGCCTGGAGAATTCCATGGTCAGAGGAGCCTGGCAGGCTAGAGTCCATGTGGTCACAAAGAATCTTTAACTTTATTTAACTTTAGCTTTTTATTTACAAAGAAACTTGTGTATACCTGTGGCAGATTCAGGTTGATATATGGCAAAACCAATACAATATTGTAAAGTTAAAAAAGAAAATAAAAGAAAGTAGCAAAAACAAACAAAAAAAAAGCATAGAAAGTTCCCATATACTCCATATCTAAATCACTTATTAACATCTTGTATTAGTTTGGTGCATTTCATAATTACTTGATCAATTTTAATTTTTATTATTAATTCAGTCCATAGTTTATTCAGATTTCCTTAGTCTTAACTTTTCTTCTCTTCCAGCAACTCATGCAGGATATTCATCATATTTAGTCACCATGTCTCTTAGGCTGTTTTTGGCTTTGACAGTTACTCAATCTTTATTTTTCATAACCTTGACAGTTTGGAGGAGCACTAGTATTCTACAGAGTTGGGATTTTCTGATGTTCTTCTTCATGATTAGACTGGAGTCATAAGATTTTAATAGGAAGGTCACATAAGGAAAGTGCCATTCTCATCATATCACATGTATGCTTCCTATTTTTAGTAATTATGGATAAAACTGCTATAAACTTTTGTGTGCAGGTTTTTATGTAGACACAAGTTTTTTAATCGGTTGGGCAAATATCTGGGGGTACAACTGCTGGTTCAGACCATATTCAACTTTGTAAAAAATTGTCAAATTGTCTTTCAAATTTGCTTACCATTTTCTATCCCCACCAGCAATAAATGAGAATTCCCACTGCTTCACATCTTTGCCAGTAACTGATATTATCAGTTTGGGGATTTTTGCCATTCCATGAGGTATGGGTGGCAGAGGATGAGATGGTTGGACAGCATCACCAACTCAATGGACATGAATTTGACCAAACTCGGGGAGATAGTGAAGGACAGAGAAACCTGGTACATTACAGTCTATAAGGTTGCAAAGAGTTGGGCATGACTTAGCAACTGAACAACAACAATAAAAGAGGTAGATAGGAATATTTTGTTCTTTTAACTTGCATTTTCCTAACGATAAATGATTTTGAACATCTTTTCATATGCTTATTTTCCATCTCTTTATCTTCTTTGGTTAGATGTCTATTCATGATCACTTGAGTTGTTCGGGTTTTTTTTAATGAATGAGTTTACTTTTTGTTTATTTGGCTGCACTGAGTCTCAGTTGCAGAATGGGGGCTCTTTGTTGTGGTGCAGGCTCTCCAGTTGTTGCACGTGGGCTCAGTTTTTGCATGTGTGGGCTTAGCTGCCCCTTGGTCTATGGGATCTTAGTTCCCTGGCCAGGGATCAAACACTCATTCTGGGCATTGGAAGGTGGATTCTTAACCTCTGGACCACCAGGGAAGCTCTGGTTGTTTGTTGTTTTAAGGTGTCTGGAAAGGAGAGGAAGGAAGGAAGGAGAAGAGAAAGAGAAGGGAGGGGAAGAGCAGGGGGGAAAGTGTCTGTGTATTTGTGAGGAGAGAGAGAATTACTGTTTATGCACTATGTACAAGTACTGTTTTGGGCACTTGAGATACCCTGTTGTTCTTCAGTTACTCAGTCGGGTCCAACTCCGACCCTATGGACTGTAGCATGCCAAGCATCCCTGTCCATCACCATCTCCCGGAACTCGCCCAAACTCATGTCCATTGAGTCAGTGATGCCATCCAACCATCTCATCCTCTGTTATCCCCTTCTCCTCCTACCTTCAATCTTTCCTAGCATCAGGGTCTTTTCTAATAAGTTGGATCCTCACATCAGGTGGCCAAAGTATTGGAGCCTCAGCATCAGATCTTCCAATGAATATTCAGGATTGATTTCCTTTAGGATTGACTGGTTTGAGCTCTTTGCAGTCCAAGGGACTCTCAAGAGTCTTCTCCAACACCACAGTTTGAAAGCATCAGTTCTTCAGTGCTCAGTATTCTTTATGGCCTTACATCCATACATGACTACCGGAAAAACCACAGCTTTAACTATATGGACTTTTGTAGGCAAAGGTACCCTAGGGGACAAAGTAAGCAATACTCCTGCGCTCGAAGCCAAGAAATATCTAGGCAAGAACTCTGGAGGTGGAAGACTTGATCTAACGTCCTAAGGTGGGAACATGCATAGAGATTTTGAGGAAAAGGAGTGGAGCCCAAAGTGGCTGAAAGGGAGTGAAGAGGAGGGAAGCAGAAGAGGAGGTCCAAAGGGCCCAGAGCTCATGGGTCATGATGGGCCTTTTGGCCAGGCTAAGGACTTTGCCTTTCATCTGGGTAAAATGATGAGGTGCTGCAGAGTCTGAGTAGAGGAGAGACAAAATCTGACTTACATTTTAAGAGGATGACTCCAGTTGTTGCTGTCCATAGACCCCAGTGGGACAAGGTTAGAACCACAGACTTGTTAGAAGGTAAGAGAAGTGGAGGCAGTGAGAAGGAGGCCGATTCTGGATATATTTAATACTTAGAAGCACCTGCAGCATGGTTTCCTGATGGATTGAAAGTGGGATATCAGAGAAATAGAGTCACAGTTCTAAGATTTTAGGCTCAAGCAACTAGCAAGTGAGATTTGCTGTCACCTGAGGTGGAGACTCCTGCATGGGGAGCAGGATTGATCAGGGGTTTGGTTCTGGACACACTCTGAGATGCCTATTGGACATGTGAGTGGAGTTGTCAAGTAAGCAAGTGGCGTGGAGTTTGGGAATTGAGGGGAGATTTGAACTGGAGACAAAAAAATCAGCAGTTATCAGCACACTGATGATCTTTAAATCCATCGGGGCTGACGTGGCACCAAACAGTGAGTATAAACAGAAAAAATGATCCAAGACCTCCTTGGATCTCTGCTACCTCCTTAGTGACCTCGACAAGAGTGGTTTTGGGGTAGTAGTGGGCCAAACCTAGATGGAAGTGGATGTTAGAGAAAATAAATAGAAAACCGTGAATACAGAAATCTCTTTTGAGGAGTTTTGCCAAAGAAATTAAAGAAATCAGCTGGTAAACTGGTGAGGAAATTGAGGTCAAAGAACAGGATTATCTTTTAAGATAGGAGAGACAACAGCTGGTTTGAATGCTGAAAGGAGTGAGCCAGTAGAGAGTTAAAAATAAAAATCTGATGCTGCTAAAGAGAGGGGAAGGATTGCTGGAGTGCTACCTTTTGGTAGGTAACGTGGGGTGGGGTGGGGTGGGAGCAAAGATCTGGACCGAGGAACTGACTTTATTCAGAAGCATACAGTGCTAATCTATGGTGGCAGGCAGGCAGAATGTATTAATTATGTGGGGGCAGACAGTGATGGTAGAAAGAAGTGATGATAGGATTCTGGGGAAATTCACTCGTGACTGTTTCAATTTGCTCAGTGACATTGGAGGCAAAGTCATCATTTGCAGACCATGTCACACCCATTTTTGTGTGGACCGCAACTCTGAGATAGAGAAGCAGGAATGCCTTCTCAGAAGGGTGATATTTATCTGAACTGTGGGGGTGGAGGGATGAGTGAGAGGGTGCTGGAATCTTATGTCCAAAGCCATGCGAGCCTAATAGAACAACACTAATTTTCTTCAACTAGAGGATGGCGTGTATGTTTGGACAGCAATGTGAGAGGAAGCTGGAATCGCATGTAGGACTGGATAATTTGATAGTTTGAACATCGTTCAAAATTTAACAAATGGCTCAAAGAGGAGAGTGGAATAGTAACATTTGCACTTTACAAAGAAAATGTGTTGGCTTTGTGGAAAGATGAATTCCCCTGGAGAGAGAGGTTCAAGTTAGGAAAACAAGTTAAGAAAATGTTGCAATTATGCAAAATAGAACATTAGGAGGACATAAATGAAGGTAGCAAAGGAGAAGCATTGAAAGAGAATTTGTTGATATATATGCAGGAGAAAAGATGTGTGGTGGTAGTTATTTAAATGTGTGGGATAAAAGGAAAGAAGAAATCATCCAGGGTAGTGAGGCTCTTAAGTTACTAAATAGATGTTGAAAAACCTGATGATGGTTGATAAGGTTGGGAATAGGATTGGAAGAGAAAGTTGGGGGAGAGGAGGAAAAAAACTGAGTTTGGTTTTAAACATTTGCCTTGCTTTCAAGTCATCCACAATAAGAGTGATTTCACCAGAGAGAGATGGGCCAGAGATTTACATGTGGGAGACATAAATATATAACTGAGAACACCCAGAAGAGATTATAGGATGAACTGAGAAATACATCAAGAAGAATACCAACATTTAAGAAGCAGCAATATCAATAAAAGGAATGAAAAAAGAATGGCTGGAGAGGAAAGGGAAAAACCAAGTGATGTTACAGACTCAAGTAAAAGAGAGTGCTAACGAGTGGGAGTGGGGGTAAAAGACTTTACTGGTGCCAATCTCAAGATGAAGTTGGTCTATCAAATATAGAGATGACACCTGAGAAGTGAGCGAAGAAGAATTGTGAAGAGTATTCATTTATAGCCTGCTCAGATCTGGATGAAGATACTTTTCTAATTCTTCACTCACCCTGAGGTTTAATAGCTGATAAGAGATTCAACTGTTAGTTTTCCTAGAAAGGAAGGAATGATGTACTGAGTTCTGAGGTCAGACATTATTCAGCTAAGGTAGGTGGGCTTGGCAGAAGGGGGTGGGATCCTAGAAGCTTTCCTAGAGCTCAAAACATCACATTACTCACTTATGTTGTAACTCCTCCAGTTTCAGATATAATCAGACAATGAACTTTTTTTTTTTTTTATGGTGTGCTGGTGCTTCTTACAATGTTTGCTATCTGTTTATAGGTTTGTAGCCAAAAGACCATTGTGTGGTCAGACTCTTTTTCATGCTGAACACAGGTGCCTGCCAATGTGTGCTTGGCAGAAGCATTCCTGATTTGCACAGCCTGTTGCAATTTGTCTCTTATGTCCACAATCTGCCTGTGGATTTTGCTCAGAAATAGCTATCTCATTCCCTGGAACTGAATCCCAAGACCACTTCTCTGCACTATATTTATTCTTATCACCAAAGGTGATTCTTTAGTTTTTTTTTTTTTTTTTTTATATAGTGTCCAAAGCACTTTCATATTCAACATATTTAATTCAAGCTTCACAGTAACCCTACAAGATAAATGAGTTAGTTGTTAATATTATTTCCATTTTATGGATGAGAAAACCAAGGCTCAAAGAGATTGCATGACTTACTGAAATTTGCATAGTTAATATTTGGAAACATAATAATAATGGCTGAAAATCTATTATATTTACCATGAGCCAGCACTGTTCTGTGCAGTCTATTATTAAAATACTATAATTTATTTAATCCTTATAACAATCCTGCAAAAGATTCTATTAATTCCCTAATTTGTAGATGTGGAAACTCAAGCACAAAAAGGATAAATATCTTGACCAGCCAAATAAGTAATAGAAGAAGGATTCAAAGTCAAGTAGTGTGATTTCTAAACCAGCTATGTTATCCTTGAGTCTCATCTCCAATTAAAACATAGTGTCATCTATTTTGTGTGGTTCTAGGATTAAGTATCAATAAAACATTTCTTCTAGCACTTGCTGCTTGAGCTAACCCACCTGACTTTTTTCCTTAAGTCTCTTCAAATTCCACTTTTCCATTTTCCACATATATTGAGTCTCATGAGGCAGACAATGCAGACTATCTTACAATACCTAATTCTGAGACTCCTTTCCTTCCATCAAGTGTTCAGTAGCACCTGAAACACTCAAAGTTGCTTAAGATTCTGGGTGTGATATTTGAGGCCGTTCTAGAGCTCATGGATGAGTTCCCTGTCTCTTTCTCACCCAGGCATTTGTAGCATTTGCCAATTCCCATTGTGTAGTTATTTCAGGCTACCAACCTACCAGTAATGCTCAAAATTCTCCAAGCCAGGCTTCAGCAATATGTGAACCGTGAACTTCCTGATGTTCAAGCTGATTTTAGAAAAGACAGAGGAACCAGAGATCAAATTGCCAACACCCGCTGGATCATAGAAAAAGCAAGAGAGTTCCAGAAAAACATCTATTTCTGCTTTATTGACTATATCAAAGCCTTTGACTGTGTGGATCACAATAAACTGTGGAAAATCCTGAAAGAGATGGGAATACCAGACCACCTGATCTGCCTCTTGAGAAATTTGTATGCAG
>NW_011494274.1:2289244-2289668 GCF_000754665.1 Bison bison bison | reverse complement strand
CAGAGTACATCATGAGAAATGCTGGACTGGAAGAAACACAAACTGGAATCAAGATTGCCGGGAGAAATATCAGTAACCTCAGATATGCAGATGACACCACCCTTATGGCAGAAAGTGAAGAGGAACTCAAAGGCCTCTTGATGAAAGTGAAAGTGGAGAGTGGAAAAGTTGGCTTAAAGCTCAACGTTCAGAAAATGAAGATCATGGCATCCGGTCCCACCACTTCATGGGAAATAGATGGGCAAACAGTGGAAACAGTGTCAGACTTTATTTTTCTGGGCTCCAAAATCACTACAGATGGTGACTGCAGCCATGAAATTAAAAGACGCTCACTCCTTGGAAGGAAGGTTATGAACAACCTAGATAGCATATTCAAAAGCAGAGACAGTACTTTGCCAACAAAGGTTTGTCTAGTCAAGGCTAT
>NW_011494274.1:2280890-2289144 GCF_000754665.1 Bison bison bison | reverse complement strand
TTTCCTGTGGTCATGTATGGATGTGAGAGTTGGACTGTGAAGAAGGCTGAGCACTGAAGAATTGATGCTTTTGAACTGTGGTGTTGGAGAAGATTCTTGAGAGTCCCTTGGACTGCAAGGAGATCCAACCAGTCCATTTTGAAGGAGATCAGCCCTGGGATTTCTTTGGAAGGAATGATGCTAAAGCTGAAACTCCAGTACTTTGGCCACCTCATGCAAAGAGTTGACTCATTGGAAAAGTCTCTGATGCTGGGAGGGATTGGGGGCAGGAGGAGAAGGGGACGACAGAGGATGAGATGGCTGGATGGCATCACTGACTCGATGGATGTGAGTCTGAGTGAACTCCAGGAGTTGGTGATGGACAGGAAGGCCTGGCTTGCTGCGATTCATGGGGTCACAAAGAGTCGGACACGACTGAGCGACTGTTCTGATCTGATCTGACCAGCCTACCAAAATGAAATCAGCTGGCTTGCCAGATTCCTGAAATTTTAATAATTAGCTCTAATTCTGTCCTAAGTGATTTTCTGTAATATACTTGAAGGGAAAAACTTGTAAAAAGATTGTATTTATTAGCCACACTTTACATATGAGAAAACTATGGCACAAACAGGTTAAGTAACTTAACCAAGATCAATCCGTAACCAAGTGACAGTCAGGATTTTGATGTGGCATAGAGCTCCAGTGGCCCTGCTCTTATCTGCTCCACTGCCCGCCTCTCAAATGCTGGCTGGGAGTTTCTGATTCATCTTTGCTTTCAAAGGTCCCTGCCTGATTGTCTAGACTCCCATCTCTCCATTCCATCTTACATACTACTAACAAAATTCTCATTCTGGAGAAAAGAGCTGATCGTATCATCCCCTGCTCAAATACCTTCAGATAGTTTGCTGCTAGAGATAGGATAAAACACAAATTCCTCATCTTAGTATCTGTGTCCTCTGAGGTCAGCTCCTGTAGGTTTCATTTACAGTGCCCCCTGAATGTTCTGTCTGCTCCAGTTGCATTGAATCAATTGTGATTTCTCAAACTGGCCGTGTGCTCTCCTGCCTCTGGACACATGCAACTCTTTCCATCCATCAAAGTCCTACCACTTTCAAAGTCCTGAATAAATGCCACTTTCCCCATCAGATCTTCCCACATGCCTCCAGTTGGAATAAATTTATTTTCTGCTTCTTGTTGTTCCACCACGTTTGACTGGTACTACTTCCATTATAGCACTTGCAACGATCTGTTTTTTATTACAGTTATATTGCATGGTGTGGGAGATACGTCTGTCTTCTCAGCCACAAGAATGAGTCTTTGTGGGCAGAGGCCGTGGTCCATTCCTCTTTATATCTCTCCCCCAAAACCCAGGATAGTGTCTTACTAAAGGCAGGAGCTGAATGAGTCTTTGCAATTTTTATTGCTAAGTGAGAACAATGAAAATCTGAACTTGGTGTGAACTGAGTATTTTCTCTCCTCTTTCCCAGTTCGTGGGATGCTACCCACTTTAGGTCATCCCCTGAGGACAGGATGCCAACCCCACGTCAACTATGGAAGCAACGAATCAACACCTTGTACCATGGCCACAGGGGCCATGGAGGGAGAGCAACAGCTGACCTTATTGGGGTGGGGGGTCCTGAGTCAGTTTCTGGACCTGCCTTTGCCCTCCTCCACTGATCTGGGACAGCGGCTTGTTTCCCACTGCAGTTCTCCCCTTGGTCGCAGACATAGCTGCCTCCCAGACTGGACTCAAATCCATCCCAAAAGGTGGAGTCTTCCACCTTAAGGACCTACAGCCCAAAACATCATCTTTCCCCATTCCTACCCGCCTTTGTTGTCTCCGCTTTCATAGTTCTGTTATTGTTTTAGTCGCTAAGGTGTGTCTGACACTTTTGCAACCCCGTGGACTGTAGCCCGCCTGGCTCCTCTGCCCATGGGATTTCCCAGGCAAGAACACTGGAGTGAAGTGAGTTGCCATTTTTTTCTCCAGAAGATCTTCCTGACTTGTTTTAGGGCCTTCAGAAATACAACAGAGCCACCTGTCTTCTCTCCTAAGGTGACGACCCAATTATCAGCAAAGTCTGTAGCTTTTGCCCCTACGGCAGAGTAGAGTTAATTGAGTGCCTTCGAGGACTCTCAGTATGGCCAAACGAGTTTCTGGGGCTTTGCTGGGAGAGCAGAAAAGTGAAAACAACACCCCCACTCCAATGTGTGCACACCAGTCTAATCCCCAGACGGCACTAGTATCTCAACATCAGCACCATTGCTTTGGGGCCTGCATAAGTCTTTATTGTAAGGGTATCATAAGGGCTTTGCAGGATAATTACCAGAACTCTTGATTTCTGCCCACTAGATGCCAATAGCACCATCTGCTTCAGTTGTGACACCCCAAAATGTCAGCACATATTGCCAAATACCTTTGGGTGGAAAATCTCAGCCCAGTTGAGAACCACTGATATAGGTAAAACTGCCATATAAACGAGCCCTGTCCTGTTAAGATTCCATTGGTCCCAGTCTTCTGATGATCAGTTACATGGTGTCTTTGGGGTCGTGCCCAAGCTCCCTCTGGTATGGGAACATTCCTGGGTGTCTGCCTCCAGGATGGGTGGCTAGGTTATCATCCTGATATTGGTATTGGTCCCCGCACAGAACACAAGATGAGAGGGCCATGTTTCCAGGAGATGATTTGTTGAGGTTAGGCATGCTCTTTTGAGACCCCTCTTGCCTCTGAGTCTAGCACTCTGAACCAGGGCCCAGCAACAGGCAAAAAAAAAAAGAAAAGAAAAGAAGGTCAACCCTAAGGCTCTTTTACTAATTAGGCTGCATTTCTTTGTAAAAAATAGTTTTGGAAGGATCTCATTTTATGGAATCTTGCCCTAAACTCAAGCAACGTAAGACATCCTCCTCAGCTGCTTTAAGAAAACACCTCAAAGGGTCAATAAGGCATTTGGGGGAGGGGAAATATATATAAACTCCCTATTGTCAAATTTCCATCCTCCTTTAGCACACGCACCCTTTCCTACCCAGATTCTTCTTTTCCCTGTTGAAAGGCTTAATGTATATATTTCCAAAGGAAGATTAAATATCTTGTCATTGAACATTAGAAATGATTCACAAATCTCCCAATAACTTGCTTTTCTGTAAAATGCAAGAGTACAGGTTTACATTACATTGGTGTTCAGAATGTTTCTTTATGAAGCTTTTTCCTTGGTGTTAAATGGCCTAAAGTACCATATGTTTCTTAATAAAAAGCCATGTAAAAACCTACATTAATAAACTGAACTCAAAGAAAAGCTGCCCCAAGACGGCTCTAACCAATCCTTTTTATGGGCTTGCCAACAATTTCAAGATTGTCTTAATGAAAAAAATTTATGTTGCTGTCTTTGTGGACCCCGGCAGACCAGTTCCCCCAGTTCCCCCTCACCCCACCCCGGGGGCCCTGCCAATACTCCAGGGCCCTGCAGAAGGGCTCGCTCAGGCCTTCCTTGGCAAGAAGTTCAGAGAAGGGCTAATCTGTCTGGGAGCTCCTGCAGCACACGAGGACCAGTGGCCGCTTCCGAGTGCTTGCCTGCTAACATTCCCAGGAGCCCCACTGCCACCTCTGTGGTCACTCTGGGCTACACTGTGCAAGGTAAGCAGGGGAGAGACTTTAAAAGGGAAAATTCTTCAGAACTCAGCCTGAGCAGCCATTAATTTGTTTCCCAGAGTCCATGTTTCTCAATATGTGGGAGGGGAAAGAACATGCCCTTTAGACCAGCATTTTCCCTCACTATTGCAATTGCCTTTGTGTGTGCTGGTCTCAGCTACTGAACAGTAAATTCCTTGAAAGTGTGATTGTATTTTGTTGATCAAATATCATACTTAGCATTGTCTTGGTTTGTCAATAGGCCTTCCATCTCTATGCACTGAGATTTGATTGCTTTCAAATTCTAGCTTGGCCACATGTTGCCTATAGGTTACATGATAAATGTTTGTTGATTAAAAGAATGAATGGGGTCTTCCCTGGTGACCCAGTGATTATGAATTTGCCTTGCAGTGGCGGGGACACACGTTCAATCCCTGGGCTGGGAACTAAGATCTCACATACTAAGCCTGAGCACTCTGGAGCCTGCTTGCTGCAGCTACTGAAGCCTGCGTGTTCTAGAGCCTGGGCTCCACAAGAGAACCCACTGCAGTGAGAAGCCAGCACAGCACAGCTAGAGAGCAGCCTCTGCTCAATGCAACTAAAGACAGCCTAGGTGCAGCAACAATAAAAAAAAATTTAAGTTAAATTTAATTTAAAAAAAACTAATAAGTAAAAATAAAAGAATGAATGGAAGAGAATGGTGACTGTTATACATAACTAGTAACATGACAAATCCAGTAAATGATGTCACTTTTATTTGTATTTGCATTATGTGTATTACAGTTACTAATACTCGCTATGGGTACCTAAAGCAATTTACGCTCTCTGAACCTCCATTTTTCTGTCTGTAAAATGAGTTTCGTAATGCCTGTCTTCTTTCTAGGTTACTATGAGGAGTAAGTGCAGAAGGAAATGGCAACCCACTCCAGTACTCTTGCCTGGAGAATCCCAGGGATGGAGGAGCCTGGTGGGCTGCCGTCTATGGGGTCGCACAGAGTCAGACACGACTGAAGCAACTTAGCAGCAGCAGCAGCATAGGAGTAAGGATCCATAGCAGGCACTCAGTAAATGCTGATTCTCCTAGTCCTCCTTGTACGGTAGAAGTAAGGACCACTTTGCTTTCCACCACCTATCAGAACACAAAATCACCACAGCTCCCCTTACTCCACACATCATAACACTGCCATAATCCTGCAAAGGGAAGATGCAATTCTACTGCACCCTCCTACTCTCCATTCCTGTAGAGAACATAGAGAGGGAGGCACTCTGGCTTGAAAGAAACACCAGCCAAATCTGTGTCTTATGTCTACTGATCACATGCTATGCTCATCAGCTTTCTTCTGTATTTTTTCCTCTCTCCTTCTTTCTTCTGTCTCTTAATACACCTATTTTTGAGAAATGCTAGTTTATCTCCATAAGACTAGTAAGAAAAAGAAAGTGCTCTTAACTCTTCATATTCTGCAAAGACAGCAGGGCACTGCTTAAGACTCGGTGTGGTGGTGGGGTCTGGGAGGGTGACATTTTCTTGGGATGAAAATTGAAAGTGACAATGGACTGCTCTTGGGGATGACATCTTTTCCATCCTGTAGTTCTTTCGCTCATGAATTCTGGATTTGTTTGCTTGTTTTTCTTACCTCTTAGGAAATGTTTTGTTTTAGATACTTTTAAACATCTTCATTTTACAGATTGTCAGGTAGAAAAAGGGAAGATGTGTTCCTGTGTGACTACAGGAGCAGAGTCAGGACAATGGATAGCAGTCAGACAGATCAAATTCTGAGCCTCCACAAGTCAGAGCTTTCCAAGAATTGGAATGCTGTAACCAGAGGAAGAATCTGACTAGGCGAGCTCACCACCGCTGGAAATGTTTAGGCAGAGATTGGATCACCTTGTCAGAGACACCATAGAAGAGATTCTTGCTTTGAGTAGGGAAATGAGCTAGATGACATGTAACAAAAAAGAAGATTCTTTGACCCCCCCCAAGATTAATTTAAGCCAGTTTTTATTTCTGACCTTACAAGTCTACTTAAACAACAGGTACTGACGTATTTTCTTCTATGATTGGGCCTAACGGGTCCATCATTAAGGTAGTTCCTGTCTCTAATGATGCCAAGCGGCAAAGATGGAAAATACCTTTCTGCCAAAACTTCTCTGTGGCTGTGGCCTTACAGTTGTTCTCCTAACCCCCTTGTTTGTCTAGCCAAGTTTACTTTTTTTCCTTTTATTAGACTAGTTTTGACCCCCTCTCTGGTTTTCATCTACATGAAAGGGTTCTGACCCTTGACGTCTCCTGACTCCTAGTTGCTCGGTACATGCCCTGAATTTCTCTCGTCTGCTTGGTGTCTGAATTTCTGCTTCACCTTGATCTCAGTTTACATTTGCCCTCAGTTCCTAACTACCTATAAATTTACTATGATGTTTAAGTGATTAAATTCTGCATTAGCCTGGGTTCAAATCCTACTTATTGCTAGTGGCACACTTTAGACAAGTCACTTCAGTCCTCTAAACTTTGTTAAATGGAAATATAGTACCTGTGTGGGAGAGGACACAGTCTGTGTCCAGTAAGTGTTACTACAGCTTTTATTTCATGAAGAATCTGATTCAGCCTTTACTCTCAGGTCCCAGCTTCCTAATCCATGTTGATGCTCTGACACCATCAACCACTATCCCAAGACAAACAGAATCTTAATTTAGACTTCCCTTGTTTAATCAAACAAATATGTTAGAGTTAGATTGGCCACAAATCATTTCCATAAGGTGAGTCCTATTTGTCCATTAAATTGCATCATAACGTTGCAAATCTGATTCTTTCAAAAATCAGTTTGGACCCTGAATATAATGAAATTGAGCTTCAGAATTCAGAAAATACTTTCAAATCAAAAATAGCTTACCACTAAGTAATTGTCCACATTCAAAACACTGGTAATAATCATATACTCTGCACAGTTGCAATAGGAGGCAAGACAGCAAGTTTGAGAAGCATCAAAACCCCCAAATTCCATCTATCTGTGATGTATGATCCTTTAGAATGAATGTGTGACTAAATTCATGAATTTGTGAGTTTAGAAGTCTATCCAGCAAAATGAGACCATTTGTCAGTGTTGCAAAATCACTACTCACTACTATGTTTAGTATTATTATTCTGTCTCAGGACAGCCAACTTAAAGAGAACCAGATATCATACGGGTTCAGACAAGAGGGCCGTGGAAATGTTTTTGATGAAACAGGCACAGTGCATTCTTGTTAGCCATTGGCTGTTTCCTGAAAATGTCCATCAATCTAAAATTCACCAGACTCCTGGAAGCAGAACTTGAACCAAACCTAACTCCAAACCAAAATTCAAATAGAACTGAACCCAAATGTTAATGTTTCACTAAGCTATGAACTGAAGCAACTTTCACAGGGGAAGGGGGAAAAAACTACGAAAGCAGTTTGATTTGAAGCCAAGTGCTATATGTTTTATAAAACTGTTGAACTGGAACAAAATCAGATCAAAATATCCCCTGAACTAAATTTAAACAAATAAATTTTTATTTCTTTCAAATTGAATCCCTGGCTACACATAAGGCTTGTGTGCTCAGTCGCTCAGTCGTGTCCGATTCTTCGCGACCCCATGGACTGTAGGCCACCAGGCTCTTTTGTCCATGGGATTTTACAGGCAAGAATACTGGAATGGTTGCCATTTCCTCCTCCAGGGAATCTTCCCCACTCAGGGATCGAACACGTGTCTCCTGCGTTGGCAGGCTGATTCTTTACCACTGAGCCACCTACAAATAAGGCTTACTTTAGTACATGTGATGTTTAATACATGTATAGTTTCTCTTAGGCATTTTTTTTCCTGTGTCAATTTTCTGTTTAATACAAAATCCCAGAAAATTGACACAGGAAAAAAAAAATGCCTAAGAGAAACTATACAAGTCATCTTCCCTAGTGGCTCAGACGGTAAAGCGTCTGCCTGCAATGCTGGAGACTGGGGTTCGATCCTTGGGTCGAGATCTCCTGGAGACGGAAATGGCAACCCACTCCAGTACTCTTTCTTGGAAAATCCCATGGACGGAGAAGCCTGGTGGGCTACAGTCCATGGGGTCGCAAAGAGTCGGACACGACTGGGCGACTTCACTTTCATTTTAATAATCCCTATCCCTACCTACTTCACTAGAGTTACTGTGAGGATTCAATTAAATAATAAGCAAGTACTTTCGTCAATATCATCCTCATGAAAGTGAAAGTGAAGTCGCTCAGTCGTGTCCAACTCTTTGCGACCCCATGGACTGAAGCCTACCAGGCTCCTCTATTCACAGAATTTTCCAGGCAAGATTACTGGAGTGGGTTGCCATTTCCTTCTCCAGGGGATCTTCCCAACCCAGGGATCGAACCCAGGTCTCCCGCATTGTAGCCAGACGCCTTATCGTCTGAGCCACCAGGGAAGTCATCATCTTCATAATTATTATGCAATCTGCATTGTATCCAGCACTGCTTCTGCTGCTGCTAAGTCGCTTCAGTCGTGTCCGACTCTGTGCGACCCCATAGATGGCAGCCCACCAGGCTTCCCCGTCCCTGGGATCCTCCAGGCAAGAACACTGGAGTGGGTTGCCATTTCCTTCTCCAATGCATGAAAGTGAAAAGTGAAAGTGAAGTCGCTCAGTCGTGTCT
>NW_011494274.1:2259217-2280790 GCF_000754665.1 Bison bison bison | reverse complement strand
GAAAGGGCCTTCCCCATGCTCCTGATAGAGTTAGGGTGAGAGGTGCCATTGGTGAACAGAGCCAAGCCTCCTCCTGTCGATTGGCTCTCAGGTGAGCACATGACCCAAGCTGGCCAATCAGATCTTCCTGACGGAGGGCCGCGGGGCACGGGAAAGGGCGGAGGAGAGGTGGTGAGGTCCCCAGCTGTGGGGTAGAAAAGAGGAGGGGGAAAGGGAAGGAAGTCCAGGTCCTGTCTGATTCAGAGAGCCACAAGGGCCGGGTCTGAACTTCACCTTGGCAGGAGCCAGCTGCCAAGCCTCAGTTTCTGCACCTGCAAAGTGGAGCCAAGAACCCCTGCTCAGCTGCCTGGCTTCCCAATGGCAGTGAGGAGCCCGGAGGTGATGGGGGCTGAGGGCTTTGCACCCACGAGGTTCTGTGTGCCTGTAGGAGACCTTAGCATCGAGCGTCCTTAGAGGTGACCATGGCGATGATAACTGTTGCCACGGTCAAGCCACGTGAACGTCCTCCTGAGGCCAGGCGTCTTTTTAGCTCTGCATTTCCTTTCCTTACTCCTTTGCGAGACATTCGGTTATAGACGGCTCTCTATATTACACACGAGCCTAATTTCTCACATTTTATATCAAGCTCCAGGCTGGGCACCTGATGGACAGAAAAGCCTCCCATTATTCTTGCAAAGCAATTCCTATCAGCACCCAGTATCAGCTGTGTCAGGTTCCAGAAGGTCTCATATCACACTATTCTCCCAGAAGGCTGCGTCTGCTTTGAATAAAGGGAGACTACTCCAATGTTCAGAGCAGCGCCGTGGCACGTGGCAGGAGTGCCTGGGTCTCCTGGCGTCCTAGAGGCACCAGTGTGGAATGAGATGGAAGCAGACTCTTGAATGATGTTTTGAAGTCGTAAGAGAGAAATAGAACCATTGCAGAGCTTTTGCAATGTGGCCTAGGGGAAGTCTGGTGACAGTCGCCGTGACTTCTTGTAATTACATTACTCTGTTGGAGATCTGTTATGGGCCAGGTAATGGCCTCTGTAATGGTCCCCTGATACACACACGCGCACGCGCACACTTCACGCTCAATGCCTCTGCCAGGCCAGCTCAGGTCCATCTTCTGCCAAGAGGCCTCCTGCCAGCCTCACCCCCTGGGCTGGTCCCCTGTCCGGTGTTCTTTCTATTCCGAGTGTACCCACAGCTCTGCATGAAAGGCTCTCTTCCCCTAACATACTGGGTCTGTGACTCTCACTTAAAAAAAAACTTACTATATAATTTTTTTAAAATGCACTAGAGCACGCAGAAGTGAAGTGAAAGTCGCCCAGTCGTGTCCGACTCTGTGCGACCCCGTGGACTATCCATGGAATTCTCCAGGCCAGAATCCTGGAGTGGGTAGCCTTTCCCTTCTCCAGGGGATCTTCCCAACCCAGGGATCAGAATCAGGTCTCCCGCATTGCAGGTGGATTCTTTACCAGCTGAGCCACCAGGGAAGCCCAGAGTATAGAGAAGAATATATAAAACCTCTCGCCCCCATCACCCAGCTTCAACAGTTACTGACTCTCTGCCCATCTTCTTTTATCTCCCCTGCGCTCCTCGCCCGCACCTGCCAACTCCTCTTATTTTGCAGGAGTATTTTTTAAAGTAAACTTTATTTTTAGAGCAACTTTAGATTGACAGAAAAATTATGACGGTAGTACAGTTCCTGTATACACACCCCCCAGTTTCTCCATTTCAATATTTTACTTTCACATGGTACATTTGCTACAATTGATGAACCCATGTTGTTGCTCAGTCGCTCAGTTGTGTCCGACTCTTTGTGACCCCATGGACTGCAGCACTCCAGGCCTCCCTGTCCCACACCATCTCCCAGAGTTTGCCCAAATTCATGTTCATTGCATCGGTGATGCCATCCAGCTATCTCATCCTCCGACGCCCTCTTCTCCTTCTGCCCTCGATCTTTCCCAGCATCAGGGAAAGATAATGAACCCATACTGACACATTGCTGCTGCTACTGCTGCTAAGTCACTTCAGTCGTGTCCGACTCTGTGCGACCCCATAGATGGCAGCCCACCAGGCTCCCCCGTCCCTGGGATTCTCCAGGCAAGAACACTGGAGTGTTCAACTGGGTTGCCATTGCCTTACTCCAAGGCATGAAAGTGAAAAGTGAAAGTGAAGTCGCTCAGTCGTGTCTGACTCTTAGCGACCCCATGGACTGTAGCCTACCAGGCTCCTCCGTCCATGGGATTTTCCAGGCAAGAGTACTGGAGTGGGGTGCCATTGCCTTCTCCAGTATCCAGCACACAGGGGGTCAAATTAGAATTTTGAGTCCTCCAATATGTTCGCTGGCCACCAGAGGGCAGCAAAAAGGTAGAAACCCTTGCTGGAACAGACTGCGGAACTTGTCTCATTTGTGAAGACAGCATTGAGATCTTACTATGTGCCAAACACTGTTCTAAGCATCTTGCATATATTAATACATTTAGTCCCACGAAGTGGATTCTGTTATTACTCCCAATGGAGACGATGAGAAAACTGAGGCAAAGAGAGGTCAAGAAATTTGTCCAAGATCACCCAAAAAACTAACAGGTGGCAGAGCCAAGATTTGAACCCAGGCAGCCTGGCCACAGAATTCCCACTCTTAACTTACCATCATACACTGCCATTTGATATTCATTTTGGAAGATTCTAACCTGGGAGAGGTTGAAATCCTGGCCTCATTCATAGGCATGGGTGGACGTGCAACCCAGGATGACTTTATAAAGTTCAGGACCCAGAGCAGAAGAGAGTCAAAACTTAAGCCAGGAGAGTGTGATGTGGTCAACAAAAATGTTAGGGACTAATTCAGGGCACAGGCCTCAATCAAGTAAACAGAGGAAAGTTCTGCAAGTGGGGAGGAAGATAGGATTCAAGCACAAATGTAGGAAAGGATCAGGACAATTGCCCTTGACAAAAGATAGTTCTCATGGTGGCTGAGTCCAACTGGCTCATCCTTCTGAAGCGGCAGGATGCCTTAAAGTTTAAAGCGCCAACACTTAACAAGACAACAGGGAGCTGACTCGGTTCCATTTGCACAGCAATTTCCAACTCCTGGGTTTGTTTTGTATTGTATTTTTTTTAGCAGCAAACACAAAACCTACTATCCTGGTCATCACAGCCAAGCCCCTCAAATTAACAGGTCCTACTAATATGCCAGTGTCTTCATGTCCCATACTCACCCCACCCCACTGCAGTCAGACCTTTGCCCACACCACTTCACAGAGACTGACCTCCCCAAGGTCACCAGTCATCTCCAAACGCCAAATTCACTTGGCATCTGCAGGTGTGTCTGAAGTTTTTTTTTTTTACTTTCTTGGTCACTCCTTTCTTCATGAATCTCTCCACTCTTGGATTAGAAATGCCTTGTTTGAGGCATACACCCTCAATCCAGATGCAACCCTGCTTCTCTGAACACCACTTTATGGTCTGTTTACTGGCTTCTCTTTTGCACATCTCTTGTCAAAAGCAATGGAATGGCTTTTAACTGGCCTCCCTACCTCCACTTTGGACACCCTGATCCATTCCTTTTTTTTTAACAGATTTTTTTTTTTCAATGTGGACCAGTTTTAATGCTTTTACTGAATTTGTCACACTATTGTTTCTGTTGTTGATGTTCTGTTTTTTCGGCCACAAGGCATGCAGGATCCTTAGCTCCCCGACCAGGGATCGAACCCACACCCCTTGTATTGGAAAGTGATGTCCCAACCACTGGACCACCAGGGAAGTCCCCTAATCCATTCTTAACATTGCTTTAGAGAGCGCTTCCCCAAATACTGAAATACTACTCTGATCATGGCTCTCCCTTACTTCAAATCTTTCAGTGGTTCTCACTTCCCATTATGAAAAGCTAGCTACTTTCCCACCTGCTTTTCCACGTCGTTCTGGAAATACCTTCACTCATGCCCTCTGTCTACTCACACTACTCAAAAAGTCACTCAAGCTTCCACAGCTTCTCAAGTGCTTGTCCTTTGCATGCTTCAAAATGCAGCTCCATCATCTTCCTCCTCAACGCACTTCCCTGAAATCCTCTCCCCTAGACAGAGCTGTCGGCCTCCCCCAGAGCTCCATGTACACACGAGTCATTAAATGATGGTGGCTCATTCACAGTCGCTAATCTCCTGTGCCAGACTCTGTTTCCCTTTTGTGAAGGACCGTGTGGGATTTAGCCCACTGTCCCCAACACCTAGCAGAGACAGGCACTTAATCTATATCTAAGAAATGAATGGATACTTTTTGAAAGGAAATAAGCCATAGGGAACTGAAATGCAACACCCGGTGCATCCGTGCTCACCAAATTGTAGGCAATTTGGAACTGGAATCCCGATTTTCAGTGTATCTCGTTAGTGCTTAAAGATCTGAAAGACTAAGGCAATGCTGAAAGCTGCAAATTATAAGTCAAGTGAGAGTCTTCATATTGATTTTATTTCGTTATCAATGACAAGGCCACGAGAATGTTAACAAGAACCAGCAGGGGCGTGCTGAACAGCAGGCTCAGTCCAAGCGGGTCTGCAGGCCCCCAGAGCAGCCTGTGGGACTGGCTTTCCTCTCCACATACCATTCAGTGGAACAAGTCCTGACAGCTTAACATGGCGCGTAAAACGTGCTCTCCGGGTAACGGGGCACTTAGCGTATTTGACTAGAATCACGCGGACCAGATTTTTCTTTGGCTTATCTTGCCAGAAGTAGAATCTGTTCACCCTGCCTTATTCCTACCCCTCAGTTTGGTACTAATTTAATAATCTAAGAAAATTGGTCTGTGCAGCTTCCCATTTGTTCAGTACAACCTCACAGAAGCATGACCGTTTCTCTAATCTGTCATCCCAGCAGAGAATGGGGCCGCAGCCAGGAAAGGCAGAGGCTGCCGGAGGTGTCCTTGTGGTGACTGCTCATCTGCTGAGTCTAACTTTGATTTTTTTGCCTTGACTTTGGGGGCTGATCAGCCTTCCAGTTCTCTGGTCTATTCTCTGACTGCAACGGGGGACCGGCAATGGAGCCGGGCATGCCTCTGTCTAGCACCGTAAATCAGCGGTGTGGGGTATCTCATCCTCTCCCACTGGACTCCCCTCCAGTTTCCAGGGTAGCATGGTGATGAGACACGTGCCTTTGCACCCCACATTCTGAGTTCAAATCCTAGCTCTTCAAGCTCTTAGCCATGTGACTTTCAGACAAGTTATTTAACCCCTTGGGTCCTCAGTGCTCTCCATTGTAACATGGGGATAATAACTTCCTCAGAGGGTTGCTCTAATGAGAAAATGCCCATAAATCACTTGGCATCAAGCCTGAATCAGCATTCTGTAAATGTGAGCTGCTATGATCCTTCGTTTTAAATTCTTAGACATTGGCTTGGCTTTTCGTGAAGTGCCAGATCGATCCAAGCTCAGTGTGGCTTCACGTCTGGCCTAGAAATGCTTGGAAACCCCAGGATGACTTCCATGACGCTAATGGCTGTGCTCCATGTCAGCTGACGAGAAAGAGCAGACCCGCTCCCTGTGGCAGAAGGTAATCGCTCTTGCAATCACAAGCAATTTTTGCTACTGTCAGCACCACTGAGCCAAACTTGATCTGGACGAGAAACCTGGATCACTCTGTGTTGGTTTCCCATATAAGCCAATCTTATCAACGAAATTCCAAATGCCCCCTCTTCTGAGTGACGATGTAACAAACAAGTTGACAGGCCATCGAGTCTGGAATCCTGCATCCAACTGTGTCCTACAGGCTGAATATCAGATCAAAGTGAAAAAGAAATCAGGAGAGAATTGAGGCAACTTTCCACGCACAAGACTAAACACAGTTTGATTTTCAAATTTTAGATTGAGTTCTCAGGACTGACCATCATTGGAGGATTTCCTTCTGAATTTTCTTCTCTAGAATGACATGTATAAATCACAGGATAAATAAAGATGTTCCCACAGCCACTCTATTAAGCATCATCTCCTTTTTGTAGACAGAAAATAGGTTGGTCAATAGAGGGATACCAGCGGAGAAGAGGATGGAGGAGAGGTTAATAAAAGAGCCTTGGAAAGCTTCCCAGATTTCACAACTGCAGCTCTTTCGAAGTAATCCCTCAAGGGAACTGCTGGAAATCCATGACAAGAGCACTTTTGCTAACACAGATTACCCAAAATGAAGAATGCATTTCAACAAAAACAATACCAAATCAAAGTCCATCAGCTCAAGCCTCAATACTAGCGTGACATAGAGAGCAGCAGTGTCAGTCATGATTCCATCAGAGAAGCAGAGCCACAGGCCATACACATATACACACATACACACGTACAGATTGTTGCTGTTCAGTCGCCAAGTTGTATCCGACTCTCTGCAGCCCCATGGACAGCAGTACGCCAGGCCTCCCTGTCCCTCACCATCTCCCAGAGTTTGCCCAAGTTCACGTCCATTGAATCGATGATGCCATCCAACCATCTCAGCCTCTGTCACCCTCTTCTGCCTTCAATGTTTCCCAGCATCAGGGTCTTTTCCAATGAGTTGGCTGTTTGCATCAGGTGGCCAAAGTACTGGAGTTTCAGCTTCAATAATAGATATATACACATACATATATACACACACACACATACATATACATGTGTGTATTATACATAAATGTACAGCCTGTGGTTCAGCTTGCTGAATGAATCTTGACTGATATGTATACTGGTGTGTGTGTCCGTCTATCTATTGGTGAAGACAAGGTGGATATAATGTGAGTCTGGCTCTAGCCAGAGCCCCCCAGAGATGGAAAAAGCTGTGTCGGTTCTTGTTGCCTCTGACTTTCTTGCTGTGTATGCTGGGGCCTTCACCACGGAACTAAACGTACAAACCAGGCCAACGAGTTGGAGAAACTGAAAGAAGATCCGAGGGAAACTGAAGCAGCTGCAGTTCTAGCTACTCCCTCACACCCGACTCTTTGCGACCTCACAGACTATATAGTCCATGGAGTTCTCCAGGCCAGAATACTGGAGTGGGCAGCCTTTCCCTTCTCCAGGAGATCTTCCCAACCAAGGGATCGAACCCAGGTCTCCCACACTGCAGGCAGATTCTTTACCAGCTGAGCCACAAGGGAAGCCCTTGAGGTGGGGAGCTGACCAACAACAGGGTGAGTCACAGAAGAGCTGCTGCCTCACTTCTGCGGCCAAATCTCCCATATCTCACTGGAAGCATATAGGAAAGCAAAATCTGGAAAATGGAGTTCAGCCTAGCCAAGCTTAGGACTTATGGAGCCGCCACAAACAGATATTAGTCCTTTCTCCCTGTGGTTACTATGTAATGCCTCTTTCAGTTCAGTTCAGTTGATCACTCTTGTCCGACTCTTTGTGACCCCATGGACTGCAGCACGCCAGGCCTCCGTGTCCATCACCAACTCCTGGAGCTTACTCAAACTCATGTCCATTGAGTCGGTGATGCCATCCAACCATCTCATCCTCTGTCGTCCCCTTCTCTCAACTCCTCTTTAGAGAATGCCTTTTTCGGCCTAGAATGGTTTAGAAGTCCATAGAATAAAGATTCTACACACCTCATCATATCATTCACAAACTGAAAATACTTATTGTATTTTGAAAAGTAATTTGGATATTAAGAAATCTCAGTGAATTCTCAAGGCCTAAGACAGACTGTTCTAAGGGCTTTGGTAGAAGTTCATCTATTACATCAAGAAGAGTCCCTTCCATTCTGTGTGTGTGTGTGCACGCATGCATGCGTGTGTGTGCACACACACACTAATCTATAGTTTGTAATCATAATTTCACAAGTTCAAGTTTCATGTATTTTCAATATTCAGTAAATGTCACACTTTAGCAGGGATGTGACTTGAGTGTGCCTTTCCTCACTCTCCGTTCTGGGTACCGGTGGCTTTGAGACTGAGAGATCAGTGTGCCTGACACCAAGTTTTCTGGAAAACATCAAACCTGGGCTGCCCAGCTGCTCTTTAAAGTGTGTGTGTGCCTCTTAGTTTTATAATAACCATGGTGCTTTGGGAAGGTAAAGGTGAACATTACCATTTTAACCAACACTTTTAAATAGAAAAAAGAAATTTAGGGAGCAATCACATGGCAATATTAAAATTTTTTTCATTATATTTTCTAATAACTCTCAAGCACTGGTAACCATAAAAGCCTCCATAATGTGTTTATTGAGACCAGTAATCAGTGCAGGATGGAATTTTCAATATAATATGGGCAGGTTTTCTATGAAAGTGGCACAGAGAACTCTGTCCCTTTGCTGGAGTATAAACTTGACTCCCTCTTTAGGGCACTGGAGTAGTAAAACACAAGAGAACTTCCTAATGGAAATGAGACTATTCTCATTAAATTAAATGAGACCATTTAATGTGGGTGAAAGTGATTTAAAATTCACGCACCTCCTGCAAATATGTTCTTGATTTACTTTTTAAAGAGTAAAATGGGTTTAGTAAATATTGCCAGGTATAATAAATCATAAAACATTTAACACCGATTTGTCAAATGTAGTTTACATGAACTAGCACTTAGTGTTATTTATACCAGGCTGAATGAAATAGCTGATATGTTAGAAAGGTTTTCAGCCAGTTAGGAAACATGCAGTGAGCAAAACATTATGCTGGGTGGTATGTAGGTTACAGAAATGTTACACATTATCCCCAAAGTGCTTACAGTTTGGATGGGGTACTCAATCAACAATACAAGACAGGATATGAGAAGAGCCTGTCCAAACTAGCTTGGTTTCAATTAAACTAACCAATGAAAACCATCCTTTCTTATCTGATTCTACCCAACCCCCAACCTGGCCACCATCCATTAAGTCCCAGCCTTTTAGGAGTGCTGACCTGAATCTCCTATCCTGAACTAATCTTATATTATCTTGCACTCTTTTTCTAAAACTTTCAGGTTTTCAACATTTGATCTCTTCTCTGGGATGGCTTCACAATCTCTTCTGGGACCAACCCTTGCTTCAAATATGACTGCTACTTACTGCTTAGATATGTACAACTTTAGCCACTCAGTGTAACATCCTGATGTAATTTAATTCATATGGTGGGACTCTACCCTTTAGGCTGATTTGGCTAATGTCATTACCTGATCTGTCCCTTCTTGATAATTATATAGGTTAATGAAAGTGCCATAGGAGTTTCATGTTCTGATTTTAGGAGAAGCCAAACTAGCACCAATTCTAACTCAGAAAATCTCCTTTTTTATTTCTCAATTACACACACACACACACATATACCCCCATATGTGTGCACCCCAAAAGTCAATAGAGGGACATCTACAAACTGCCTAAAGAAAAAAAAAAACACTAAAACTAGAATTCTACACCAGATGAAAATATCTGTCAAAATTGAGGGAGACACAAAGACTTTTTCAGATATTTGACCAGTACAAGAAACATTAAAGGAGACAGGCAGAAGGATCATGTTACCAGATGGAAACTGGGAGCTATATAAAGTACTGAAGAGAGATGAAATGGTAAATATATGGATAAATACTGTATGCATCTCCTGTTACTTCTGTAACAAATTACCACAAGCTCAGTGGCTTACAACAACAACTTCTTTCCTTAAGTTCTAGCAATCAGAAGACTGAATTTGGTTTCACTAGGCTAAAATCAAGGTGTTGACAGGGCTGCATTCCTTTCTGGAGGCCTTAGGAGAGAAACAGTTCCCACCCATTTTCCAGCTCCTAAAAGCTGCCCACCTTCCTTGGCTCATGGCCCCCTTCCATCTTCAAAGCCAACAAAGACTGATGGCGTTTTTCATGTGTTGCTTTCTCTCTGATTTTGACATTTCTTGCCCATATGATGGTCCTTATGTTTATAATGGGCCCACTTGGGTAATATAAGATACTCTCCCTACTTTAAGGTCAGCTAATTAGCAACCTTAATTCAATCCTTAACCTTAATTACACTTTCGCTTATATCATTCATGGATTCTGAATATTAGGATATGGGCTGCTCTGGGGAAATATTATTCTGCCTTCCACAAATACAAATTAAAAGTTCCCTAGTTTTAATCCTTTTAAAAGACAATTCAACTGTTTTAAGGATAAATAATAAGATATTATGAAAAACACAAGCAAAAAGTAAATTTAGATGCAGAATTATCAAATGAAACAAAAGGGGGAAATTTTTAATGCTAAAAGATACATTTCACAATGAAAATAAAACAATCATGACTCTCTTTGTACCTGAAAACATCCCTGATCACAATAAAACTACAAATATAACAATATATGTAGGATGTATAACAATGCATCTAGGAAATATAACAATAAATCTAGGAATTTTAATAATAAAACTTGAAAATTAAGGAAGCATTCTTCCTGAAAATTAAAAGCAAACAGAAATTTGTAAAAGCAAGAATTGGTTCAAGATGGCAGAGTAGAAGGACGTGAACTCATCTCCTCCTGCCTGAGCACCAGAATAGCAACTAGCTGTTGAACAACCATCAACAGGAGGACACTAGAACCCACCAAAAGAAGGTTCCGCATCCAAACACAAAGGAAAAGCCACAACAAGAAGGTAGGAGGGGTGCAATCACAAGAAAATCAAGTCCGATACCCACCAGGTGGAAGACCTACAAACCAGAGAACAATAATATCAAAGAAGCTCTTCCACTCTTGGAAAGGTTCCAAGCCCCATGTCTGGCTTCCTAGGCTGGGGACCCACCAAAGGGACTAAAGAATCCACAGGACTGGGGGAAATAGAGATTCCACTCTTGGAGGGCACAAACAAAATCTTGCGCAGCACCAGGACCCAGGACAGAGGAGCAGTGACCCCACAGGAGACCGAACCAGACCTACATGGTAGTGTTGGAGGGCCTCCAGTGGAGGCATGGGTCTGTACTGGCTTGCTGAGGGGAAAGTGCCAAATAACACACAAGGGAACTCCTGTAAGGTTGTCAGCTGATTTCTCAACAGAACCTCCACAACAGAAAGGAATGGCATGATATATTTAAAGTGATGAAAGGGAAGAACTACAATCAAGAATACTCTACCCAGCAACACTCTTGTTCAGATGTGAAAAGTGGAAGTGTTAATCACTCAGTTGTGTCTGACTCTTTGTGACCCCATGGACTATAGCCTGCCAGGCACCTCTGTCCGTAGGATTTCCCAGGCAAGAATACTGGAGTGTACTGTATTGGATATACTGGAGTTGGATAATACTGGAGTTGCCATTTCCTTCTCCAGGGAATCTTCCTGACCCAGAGATTGAACCCAGGTCTTCTGCATTGCAGGCAGATACTTTACCATCTAAGCTACCAGGGAAGCTCTCAGATATGATGAAGAAATCAGACAAGCAGAAGTTAAGAGAATTCAGCATCACCAAAACAGCTTTACAACAAATGCTAAAGGAACTTCTCCAGACAGGAAACACAAGAGAAGGAAAAGATCTACACAGTATAAACCCAAAGCAATTAATAAAATGGTAATAGGATCATAGATATAGATAATTACCTTAAATGTAAGTGGATTAAATGCGCCAACCAAAAGACTGGCTGAGTGAATGAACACACGTACATGTATGTACTTCCACCTACCACATCACTCTACTTAACCCCCCAGATTGCATGTAATTACTTTGTATTGTTAGGTTAATCATGTTCCCATTATGGCTTGCAATTGTTCAGTTTAGCTCAGTGGCTCAGTCGTGTCTGACTCTTTGTGACCCATGAACTGTAGCACGCCAGGCTTCCCTGTCCTTCGTCAACTCCTGGAGCTTGCTCAAACTCATGTTCATTGAGTCAGTAATGCCAACCCATAATCTCATCCTCTCTCATCCCCTTCTCCTGCCATCAATCTTTCCCAGTATCAGGGTCTTTTCTAATGAGTCAGTTCTTCACATCAGGTGGCCAAAGTATTGGAGTTTCAGCTTCAGCATCAGCCCTTTCAATGAATATTCAGGGTTGATTTCCTTTAGGACTGATTGGTTGGATCACCTTACTGTCCAAGGGACTCTCAAGAGTCTTCTCCAACACCAGAGTTCAAAAGCATCAATTCTTTGGCACTCAGCCTTCTTTATGGTCCAACTCTTACATCCATACAACTCTTCACCGTACTGGAAAAACCATAGCTTTGACTAGACAGACCTTTGTTGGCAAAGTAATGTCTCTGCTTTTTAATATGCTGTCTAGGTTTGTTATAGTTTTTATTCCAAGAAGCAAACATCTTTTAATTTCATGGCTGCAGTCACCATCTGTAGTGATTTTGGAGTCCAAGAAAATGAAGTAAGTCACTGTTTCTATTGTTTCCCCATCTATTTGCCATGAAGTGATGGGACCGGATGCCATGATCTTCATTTTTTGAATGTTGGGTTTTAAGCCAGTTTTTTCACTCTTCTCTTTTACTTTCATCAAGAGGCTCTTTAGTTCCTCTTTACTTTCTGCCATAAGGGTGGTGTCATCTGCAAAACTGAGGTTATTGATATTTTTCCCAGCAATCTTGATTCCAGCTTGTTCTTCATCCAGCCCAGAATTTCTCATAATAAACTCTGCATAGAAGTTAAATAAGCAGGGTGACATCAATAATACTCAACTTAATATTGCTTCTTGGTATTTGTCAAAGAAATTTTGACAAAGGAAAGAAATTAAAGATATAAAAATTGGAAACAACTAAATATTATCACATTTTGCTGATGGCTAAGGGAAAATGAGTATATAATCTATAGATTTCACATAGACAACAAGTAGGGAAGATAACATCCCAGTTACTATAGCAGCAAAAAGGAAAAATATTAGAAGGAACAACATGAAATGTGCAAGTTCTCTAGTTGAATAAATATTTTAAATGCTCCTGCGAGACAGAAAGAAGACTTGAACAAAGATTTGAACAAGCAATTCATATCATGTTCTTGGATAGGAAGACTTAACATTCTACAGAGTGCCAGTTCCTGCTAAATTAATCTATAAATACAACATATTCCTAATAAAAATAGCAACACTTTGTTTCCTGGAACTAGGCAAGCTGATTTTAAAGTTCATATGGAGAAATAAATAAGCAAAAATATAAAAAATCTGAAAGAAGTAATAAAAATATACTAGAAAGAAAAAAACATCATTAGGATAAATTTTATAACACATAATTATAGGCTCAGGAATTAAAACAGTGTGATACTGGCTCTTGAACAGAGAGACACATTATTGCACTGTAACAAAAAGCAAAGAGTCGGACACGACTGAGCAACTGAACTGAACTGAACTGAATGAATATAAATATATTGAGATAGTATCTCAGATTTGTTGGGAAAATAATTACACATGGAGTAAATGGTAAGGCAACAAAGGAGTACCTATCTGGAAAACAAACAAACAAAAAACAGCAGATTCATATCACATACATTATTTAAAATAGACTCCAGAAAGATCAAATATTTGAATAGAAGTATTAAAACCAAAAAAATGCACTACAAATTTATGTCATAAATTAAGGATTAATGTCCCTCCTATATAAATCAATACGAAAATAAAGCCAATACAAAAATGGGCAAAAGGACAGTTCACAGAAACTAAAAATTTTAAGTGAAAAGATGTTTAATTCCATTCATTATAAAAGAATTGCAAATTAAAAATATGCTGAGAAATCATATTTCAAAATCATCGAATTGTTGAGTGTCCAAAAGTTGGATAACACTTGCTATCAGTATAGTTTGGAGAAATAGACACACCTGTATATTGTTGGCAGTGTGTATAGATTCAGCCCCTGTGGAGAACAATTTGCCAACAAATTAAAAGTAGGACATCTATACATCCTTTGACCTTATTAAGTTCATTTGTCAGAGTTTAGCTTAAAGACAAGCTCATGCACTCAAAATGGCTTAAACGTAACTTTATATATGAGTTTACACGAGTGGTTTACGTATGTATGAGTGGTTTGTGATAATGAAATTCAGAAGCAATCTAAATGACCATGGATAAAATATCTCCAGAAAACTACTCAAGAAACAGGTGGAAAGGGAAATTGTAAGGCTAAGAAATGATGGTAGAAAAAGATTTATACCTTTTACACCCTTTTCAATTTTTTTTGAAATTTATTTTTTTCATTTATAGCTTCTTTGAGGTATAACTGATATACCAAGATTGTACACTTTTAATGTACAGGTCTTGATGAGTTTGGACATATGCATACACCCATGATGCCATCACAACCAAGGTACTGAAATATCCATTACTTTCAAACTCCCCAAAATTTTCTTGTGTTCTTCTGTGGGGTGTGTGTGTGGTTGGTTGTCTATTTGAGGGGAAGAGCAACTAAAATGAGATCTATCTTCTTAACATATTTTAAAGTTCACAATAAAGTTTTTATTATGCAAGATACATAAGTTCTAGAGATCTGCTGTGCAACATCAGTAACTATAGTTAATTTTTAGAAATGTCAACCATGTGTATGCACTAACTTTAAAAAAATCTGTGTATATATTTATATGTATATATACATACATGTACATGTTAAATATATAAAAACAAATTATTTGTGTGTATATATGTGTATAGGATTCCCAGGTACCTCAGAGGGTAAAGAATCTGCCTGCAATACAGAAGACGTGAGTTTGATCCTTGGGTTGGGAAGATCCCCTGGAGGAAAGCATGGCAACTCATTCCAATATTCTTATCTAGACAATCTCGTGGAAAGAGGAGCCTGGTGGGCTACAGTCCACAGGGTCGCAAAGAATCAGACGCTACTGAAGTGACTGAGTATGCACACATGCATACATGTGTATGTATATATGAAAAATACAGAATATTAATAGCAAAAATACCTCCATATGATTATTGGTAATTTTTACTCTTCTATATTTTCTAGATTCCCTTCAATAACTTTATAACAATAGAACTATAAATGTCATATCTTAAAGATCAGAAGGATGATCTTGGTGTGTTAAAACTAAGAATCAAAAGACCTAGCCCTTGTTCCAGATTCAACACTTACCAGCTGAGTGTCATTTGTTGTTATATATTCTTACTAAATTGAGGCTTAGTATTCTCATCTGTAAAATGGGGATAATACTGCTTGCCTTGATTTTCAGAATTCAGGGGAAAATCACGTGAGAAAATACTCTGTAAATGCTTATAAATCATCATGCTGCAGAAATGTGCAATACTGTTATAGTTAATGATGTGAGAAGCACTACTATAAGCATTAGATTTCTGTCTCCTTCTTAAGATACAAACTGACCAATGAGTTAAGTAAAGTCAATCAGGGTCTCAAAGGGCGACAGGGCAACTAAGTTCTGTCCTCCACTGTTATTTCCATTTGCAAAGTGAGAAGAAGGTTAAGGAAGTTCTATAAGAATATTCTAAAGGAAGAAATTCTCGCCCAAGGAAGGAGCACAGCCTTGCGCTCTCCTCAAGCCAGATGTTACCCCAGTAAGATACATCCCCCTCTTTCCCGTCTCTTCTACCAGGACCAGTCTGCTTCTGCTACACAAATAGGTTGTGTTGTAAAGATGGTGCTGGGGATATATCTGCTTTGCTGTCCATACTCTGAAAAATCTGAATGAACTCAATGCCCAGTCCAGCACTCCACAGAGAGACTTTCCTGCTCACTTCCAAACCAACACACATGCACGTGTGTATGTGTGTATACACATATGTCTAGATATTTTTAAAAATTATGCAGAGTTACCAGAGAAGATGCTGAAACCATGAATAATAATAGTTATGTCAGCAGGAATGTGGAATTGAAGCTCAGCACTGCTTGTAAAACAGTATATTGTTTCAACAAAAACAAGGCCAAAAAATCAAAAACAGTTCTGAATCGGTGTCCAAAAAGTTCCACTTTTAAGTAATGGCTTCAAAAGACTTTTTCCCTTAACATCTGAGGCAACAAACCAGACCAGGGTAAGCAGCTGGATTCCCCTCACCTTGGCCAGCTTGCTGGCTCTCTCTCACTCTCTCTTTTTTCAGCCATCAGGATCTTTTAAAATGTTTTCAGTGGAAAACCTAGCCATTGTAAGTGCTTAGGAAATTCATTCACTTGAGGTCAGAGTACACTCCTATCTGCTTCACTTCTCAGCAGGGTATCCCCAAATATCTTGAGGGGTGTTGCAAAATGCTAAAAATAAATGGAAAAAACACCATTAATTGGTTCAAGTTTTTCCCTTTAATTTATTTATACCATACACAGTCCTTTAGGGAAAGTCAGAATGGGTTTTAAAAAATCAGCAACCACAAATATTATAAAAGGCTGGAGATTGTTGCTTCAGGCCTCTTAGGAGATAATATAGTGGTACCATATATAATGGCTGAAGTGCGGTCCAAGCGTTATATGTCTCCTGAGTTCAAATCCCAATTTCAACACTAGCCATGAGGCTTTGAACTCTTCCACTTTTAACCCTTCTATGTCTCTCTTTCTTATCTCACAGTTACCTTAAAGAATGAATAAAATCATCCCTGAAAAGTGTTGAGCACAATGCTTAGCATGTAATAAGCATTCAATGAATGTTAGCAGTTATTTCAATTACTTGCAGTACTATGACAGAAAATGTCTAACTGGTCCATGAACATCTTGCAAGAGTTAGTGGTCTTCCTTAAGCACCTACCCTAAGCATTCGCTACTATGGAGATAACTTGGGTACCTTCTCCAGATTACAAGCACCGTATAGCTTCTTGTCTCAATTTCAGATATTCTGCCTCTCAGCATGGACTGTTTAATGTGTACTTCAAAAAAATGCACTCAAGCAGGCCAAAATTATGTCTCCTATCTTACAGTGAAGGATGCTGACGGGTTGGTATGCCACATTCGATTTTTATTAGACTGGCTCTTTGCTAACTGCATTCCAGCTCATTTCTGAGCTTCAACAGACGGGTGGGCAAGGCAGAAGTAGCACGGAACACACTGCTTTATTTTGGTGTCTTAACACTTCAGACAGATGAAAAGAATAGTCCTTAAACTGGCCCATCTCTGTAGGCTGTGTCTTCAGCAGAACATACTTCATTTTTTCCATTAATATGACCAGATGACCTGTTGGTAAATGTTTTAGGGAACAGATCATAGCAAGAAAACTAAAGGCATATTTGAGTTTATGGAGATACCTAATTTTCCATCACTGAGTGATGTTCTTCTTTATCTCCATGTATGTTATTCATCAAGGCATCTTGACACTATTTACTGGAAAGGAATGGCACTGTTTACCAGAAAACTAGCTTAATCTGCTACTCATTGTTTTCATCAGTTAAATAAAACTGACCTTTCATCTTTAGCATTGTGCTTCCAACAAAATCCTGCCAAAATCACTAATGATCTGTGTTCCTCAGACAGCTGCAAGACATTCTCCATGAGCTAAGGAATGGTAGGATCATCACCCCTTCCGGAGATAGAAGGATGCAGCCTTTATAGACCATGTTAACAGGTTAGCAGTCCAACCAAGCCACTGGGATCCAGGAGAAAGAGAAAGGGAAGGGAAGGAGCTTCAGAAAGAGAATCCCCAAACCTCGTATGGAACCCCTTAATCAAAAGCACTTAGTAGTCCTTAAGACGGAATTAACCCAGCTCAGAGGCAAGGGTAGAGTTAACAACCAACCGGTAAAATCGAGTCTGTAGAGTTTCACACTTAAGAGAGTTAGTATAGATATTCCATGGTGGAGCCCGACTTAACCTAATGAGTATTCTTCAGGTATTGAAGAATATCTGAGTGCCTGACAACCTTTTCTCTCATGAACAATGATATTAATATGGCTATAAAGTTATTTTGCTCTTCACATTGATCACAGTGTGATCTATGTGCACTTATGCTCACCCTCAATTTATCTCTCAAAGACCAATGTCTACCCATTCATTGGTGGTTGTAGATTGGTTACTCTCAACCTAATTAACACTCTGGCGCACCATGGGTGTTCTTACACAGCTCAATCAAATTACAGAAGCAAATGAGCATTTCTTTTAAACTGGTAAGGTCTCAAATTTTGATTTTGCCTGGTGCTTTTGCTCACCTGCCAACCATCCTTGCTGTAGTAATAGCACCTTTTTTTTCCTTTGAGAAACTGTTTAATCCCGTTCTCATCTATATGTTAGTTTGTACCCCAAGATATATGTACAGACGTGTTCATTGCAGCAAAAATTTAGGAAAAATCTAAATGTTAGATATTTAATATGGGAATAGTTAAATCATAGGGCATTCGTATAAAATATTAGGCAGAATTTTGAAGAATTCTGTGGAATATTTATGAGTACAATCATGGAACAATCTCCATTGCTATTAAGTGAAAGAGCAAGCTACAGGATAACGTATGCAAATTGATTTAATTTGTATAAATATGTCATAGTCGCCTAACTCTTTACCTTTACCTTCTTCCCTGCAGGCTCGGTGGATAAAGAATCTGCCTGCCAATGCAACAGACATGGGTTTGATCCTTGGGTTGGGAAGATCCCCTGGAGACAGAAATTGCAACCTACTCCAGTATTCTTGCCTGGAAAATCCCAGGGACAGAGAAGCCTAGTGGGCTTACAGTTCATGGAGTCTCAAGAGAGTCAGACAAGACTTAATGACCAAATAACAGCAACAACCAACTTGATTTAATTTATGTAAATGTGTTATAGTCACCTAAGTATACATGTAAATGAATAAAAATTGTATCAATAAATACACACAAGATTGATACCAATGTTTACCTCTGAGGAGAAGCATAAAACTAGAGGAAGAAGAGGTGAAGAAAAACATTAACTTCAGTTGTGTTATTCTGTATTATTGGAATTTTTATAAGCATATAACTATAATATACAAGCTGGAATCAAGATTGCCGGGAGAAATATCAATAACCTCAGATATGCAGATGACACCACTCTTATGGCAGAAAGTGAAGAGGAACTAAAAAGCTTCTTGATGAAAGTGAAAGAGGAGAGTGAAAAAGTTGGCTTAAAGCTCAACATTCAGAAAACGAAGATCATGGCATCTGGTCCCATTACTTCATGGGAAATAGATGGGGAAACAGTGGAAACAGTGTCAGACTTTATTTTTGGGTGCTCCAAAATCACTGCAGATGGTGGCTGCAGCCATGAAATTAAGAGGCACTTACTCCTTGGAAGCAAAGTTATGACCAACCTAGATAACATATTGAAAAGCAGAGACATTACTTTGCCAAAAAAGATCCGTCTAGTCAAGACTATGGTTTTTCCAGTAGTCATGTATGGATGTGTGAGTTGGACATGTGCGAGTCATGTATGGATGTGTGAAGAAAGCTCAGTGCCGAAGAACTGATGCTTTTGAACTGTGGTGTTGGAGAAGACTCTTGAGAGTCCCTTGGACTGCAAGGAGATCCAACCAGTCCATTCTAAAGGAGATCAGCCCTGGGTGTTCTTTGGAAGAAATGATGCTAAAGCTGAAACTCCAATACTTTGGCCACCTCATGCGAAGAGTTGACTAATTGGAAAGGACTCTGATCCTGGGAGGGACTGGGGACAGGAGGAGAAGGGGAGGACAGAGGATGAGATGGCTGGATGGCATCACCGACTCGATGGACGTGAGTTTGTGTGAACTCGGGGAATTGGTGATGGACAGGGAGGCCTGGCATGCTGTGATTTATGGAGTGGCAAAGAGTCAGACACGACTGAGCGACTGAACTGAACTGAACTATAATATAAACTTGAGGAAGGCATAGCAACCCACTGCAGTATTCTTGCCTGGAGGATCCCATGGACAGAGAAGTGTGACAGGCTACAGTCCATGGGGTCACAAAGAGCTGGATATGACTAAAGCAACTTAGCATACACATAATGTAAACAAACAAGATTTAAAATACAGTTCATAAAAAAAAAATCTATCCTCAAAAATGAATCCTTTTTATAGAAGTGAGTTATGTCCTCAGACTTTGGAAAGGACTTTGGGTTGTTATCAAAAGTGGTAGCTATATGTGAAACCAGAAGTTATATCTGCTTCAGACACGAATAACTGAAAAAGCCAATTTTCACTTGCTTTTGCATCAGTATTATTCACTCATTATTGTAGTAATAATGTCTCTTTCAAACAACTGAAATAAAGCTGTGTGTTCCTTCCCTCAATTCCAATGCCAAAGTAACCATTTCATGAGTGTAGCCTATATCCTTACAGATTTACAAACACGTATATGAATCTTGCACATATGTATAGTTTGGTTACATCTTTAGATTCCTTGGATGGATATCGAACACCTTGGCTCTCAATCTCCAGGAAATATATCAGCCTCTCCAAGTGATCCTCTTACAGTCTCTCTCACAAACAAACAATGTCTTCAATGTTCAATTCCAGAATTCAAATTCTTTTGTACCTTTGAGTTGGGTGAAGGAGCCAAGGGTCACAGAACTGGCTAGTCCTTTATGGTGATCCAGCACTAACTTTGGAAAGAATTGGCCATTTATTGCCTTGGAACCTCACCCAAAATAGAAAAATGAATTGCATTTATTTTAATATCTAGTTAGTCAAATTTCTTAAACGAATTGATTTTAACATGTGGTTCCCATATTTCACCACTTTACTTAACTCTTTCATTATCAGTTTTTTCTCTTCATTTTATCAGTTATTTCTCTTCAATTTTTAGTATAAAAATTGTTTTGGCTATAAATGATAACTCCTCCTTTTAATGCTTATATCTCATATTTCTTGTCCTAGTGCATTGGTTAAAACCTCCAGTACAAAGTTTAGAGTTTCAGTGATAGTAAGCTAACCTTCTCTTTTTTCTAACTTAATTTTTTAAATTTCTATTATTTTGCCACTAGGTATGATGTTTGTTCTAGATTTCTGTTAAATGCTCTTTAAAGATTTTTTAAACCTATTATATTTCTAGCTGATTAAAATTGTTTTGATTTATGGGTCACTGAATTTTATCAAACATTTTTTATGTATCTATTTGAGATGGTTGTCAGGATTTTCTCTTTTAATTCATTTATTAACATGCTAACTTATATCAGTAAAATTGTCTTGTGTTGACTCATCTCTGCATTCCTAGGCCATGTGCTGTATTCTTTAATGTAGATTTGTTTTCAATTTGTTGATATTTTATTTTAAAATTTTGCCCTGTATTTTTAAGTAAGAATGGTCTATGTTTTCCTTTTCTATTGCTTCCTTTGCCAAGTTTTTGAAATTCAATTAAGTGAGTTACAAAGCTTTCCATTTTTTTGATGTAGTGGACTAATTTATGGATCATGGAGATTATCTATTTCTTAAGGTTTTGGTAGAAATCATCTATAAATCTATTTGGTTCTTCTACCATTTTTAATATCAGTACTTTGATTTCCCTTTCAATTATATTGTATTATAAAGTTGGTTTTCTACTTTGCTTTAAGATTTATCTCTGTGATTTACATTTTCCTAGAGAATAATTCCGGAGAAGGCGATGGTACCCCACTCCAGTACTCTTGCCTGGAAAATCCCATGGATAGAGTACCCTGGTAGGCTGCAGTCCATGGGGTCACTAAGGGTCGGACACGACTGAGTGACTTCACTTTCACTTTTCACTTTCATGCATTGGAGAAGGAAATGGCAGCCCACTCCAGTGTTCTTGCCTGGAGAATCCCAGGGACAGGGGAGCCTGGTGGGCTGCTGTCTGTGGGGTTGCACAGAGTCGGACACGACTGAAGCGACTTAGCAGCAGCAGCAGCAGAGAATAATTCATATCATG
>NW_011494274.1:2252960-2259117 GCF_000754665.1 Bison bison bison | reverse complement strand
TTATATATGTACTAACATTTACTCTCTTTTCTATTGGTGTTTATGGCTCTATCTCTTTGGTAATGACATTTACATTGTCTTTTATTCTTACTAAGATTTTCTAAAATGTTATAGTAATGTTATTAATGTTCTCAAATAAACAATATTTTATGGATTAATTATGAATTATTATTCATATCTTTTAATATGTCTTCCTCATTTTTCAAGGCTATCATTATTTTCAAAGATTTTTTGGTTGGAAGATCATTCATTTTCAGTCAGTATTACTGTATAATATTTGGCTTTTTAGTTATAAGTTTTTCTGTGACCACAACTTCATATATAGATTTTACTATGTCATGATTTATCATTTTTAAGAAGTTTATCATTTATATTTGTATTTATTCTACAACCCCAAATATAATTGAAATTAATTTTAAATTTCAAAGTATATATTTATTATGCATTTTGCATAAATTTTAATTTAATTGTATTACATATGTAGTGTATTCAGATGCAGGATATATTATGGTTTTTATACCTTTGGTGAGTTGTTGCTATCACTGGTATTTTAGATTCAGATTATTTTTTAATCTTGTTCTTTCATCATCTTTGGCCTTCCTTGTTTCTTGACTCATTATTTCTTTTGTGTTCTTTACTTTCTTTGGGGATTTATTTTTTATTTTGTTAGAATGCATCTTCCACTGACATTTCTTGAAGCTTGGAGGTAAAAATACCTTGAGTAATTGAATGTCACAAATATCTTTAATTTTTTCTTCAAGTTTAATAATAATTTGGCTAGATAAGGAAATCTAGGTTCTAGGTTTTCTTAGATGTTCCAAGATCTTGTCATATTATTTTAGGATCAGCACAGCTGATGAGAAACACAATATCAGTGCATTACTGTTTCCAATGTAGGGGTTTACTTTTTTTTTTTCTGGCAGGTTTTAGGACTTGTTTCTTTAGATTTAGTGTCTCCAAATCAAACCATACTCTGTCCAGATTAGAATCACTTTTTATTCATATTACTCAACAATCAGTAGACAATTTTAGTTTACCATTTCATTTACATTTTGAAGTCTGCTACTGCTGCTGCTACTAAGTTGCTTCAGTCGTGTCTGACTCTTCGTGACCCCATGGACAGCAGCCCACCAGGCTCCTCTGTCCATGGGATTTTGAAGTCTACCAGTCATTTATTTCACTGGAATCAATCTTTTTCCCTAGGATATATTCTTTTGTTATTTCTTTCACTCTTACATATTTTTACTTATTTTAAGAATATGTCATGTGTGAATACACTCTTGCAAAAAAATTGGACAATTCACAAGCATATTGAGCAAAAACTTTGAATAATTATAACCTTTTTTCTCCCTATGAAAAAGCACTGTTATAAATAAATGTATCCTTCCAGACATCTTAATTTTTCGTTTAATTTTTATCAAATTAATACACACTCATGGTTTACAAAATTCAAAAACAATATGGTTTGTAACAACAAAAATGACAAAATCCCAACTCTTTGTCCCACTTCCATCTCTGATTCCCACTCCTGGGAGACAAACACTTTCTTTATCTTCTTTTTACCAGTGGACTTATGCATCTCCTAGCTGAGCACCCAAAACATCTTGAATTTTCAAGAATCACCCATTTGGAATCACCCCTATTTGAGGCTGAAATTCCCAAGCTTCTAACCCTACTTTCTTCACAACATACATAAAAATGACTTTATCAACAGTGGTCACCCCTCCCTGGAAACCAATGCAGTGAGCAAATTTGGGGCTCTTTTTCATACAACAAATGTACTCTGTGGTTTTAGCTAGGCTTTGTAACAGAAGAGGTATGTTTAAAAATAAATTAATCACCTACTGTGTTTAAATCTTGGAATAGGAAATGGCAACCCATTCCAGTATTCTTGTCTGGAAAATCCCATGAACAGAGGAGCCTGGAGGGCTACGGTCGGTGGGGTCACAAAGGGTCCCCACATGACTGAACAACTGAGCACATGCGTGAATAAATTTCTAACTAAATTTATTCAGCAGTTGAACTAAACATAGCAACCAGCTTCAAACACACAGTACCAGTGTGAATTTAACATTAATCAACAGGCTTCCATCTCAGAGAGTTGGTAAATGCTCTCTAGAAATAATCATCTGTGTCAGTGTCTTCATTGTGATGTGCCTTTGGTCCTTGATCAGGTGCATTTCAAAGATACACAGCAGCTCTCCTCATGAATTTAGCATTCATGTATCATAACACTACAACTTTGCTTCTGTCATTGCATCCTCTTAAAAACTCCTCTTTTGTGACCCCATGAACTGCAGCACACCAGACTTCCCATCTCACAGAGGGGACATGTATATGCCTGTGGCTGATTCATGTTGATGTATGGCAGAAACCACCACAATATTGTAACGTAATTGTTCTCCAATCAAAAATTAAATAATTTTTTTTTAAGTACTGATACACAGATTCTAGCTCCAGAGATTCTGATTTAATTGGTCTGGAGTGTGGTCTGGGTATGGAGAATCAGCCCGGTAATACTCAGGTGCCTGCAGGTTAAAGAAGCATTGAAAAAATTTCCCATAGGAGGTGCCTTTCATAGTAAATGACCATCATTGATTGGCTTCTTTTTAAAATCTGGATTTTGATACATGTAGTTTTTATAATAAGACGAAAAGTGAAAGTGACTTAGTCGTGTCCAACTCTTTGGCAACCCCATGGACTATACAGTCCAAGGAATTCTCCAGGCAGAATACTGGAGTGGGTAGCTCTTCCCTTCTCCAGGGGATCTTCTCAACCCAGGTATCGAACCCAAGTCTCCCACATTGCAGGCAGATTCTTGACCAGCTGAGCCACCAGGGGAGCCCAAGAATACTGGACTAGGTAGCTTATCCCTTCTTCAGCAGATCTTCCCAACCCGGGAATCGAGCTGGGTCTCCTGCATTGTAGGCAGATTCTTTACCAACTGAACTACTAGGCAAGCCCTATAATGATAAGGTGAGTCCACAATTAATTCTGTTGTATTTATGCTATATTTAAAGGAGAGTGTACTTTAGGCTTATTAGGCTTAATAAGATGGATTGAATTCAAGATCAATTAATCCAACACATTTTATAAATGAAGAGACTATCGAATTCTTGACCTCCCAGAAGGGGCACCACTGGCGCTTTTTCCCCCGGTGTAGGATTCTCAGCTGCCTGCCTGTCTCACATCTGACTCAACCCAACTCCGGCTGTATTTATACATTTATACATGGCATCAGCTTGATTACTTGTTTGTGAATGTGTACCCTGTCCCAGTCTCCAGTTCACACACCTCAGACTCCTAACACACTCAGCACAGCACCAACTTCCCTGGCTTCAGCAGAGAACCTTGAGCCCAGCCACCAGCTCGTGTCACCCACTGCCCTGGCTCAGCCCTAGGTAGGTACATATCCCCACGTAGGAGATAGAAAATGGGTGTCCCTTCACTTTTTAAAGAGAACTTTGGGTATATTCAAAATAATTCTTTTATTTACTTTCTTTACATTTTATTTATGAAAATAATAGTAGTAGCTAACAGAATTCATCATTGTGTTAAAGGAGGGATATATTTTTATTAGACTAAAAGTTAAGTGCTTTCATCATCAAAGAGATGCAGAGACAGAGTTAGGAGATTCTCTCTTTAGCAGCTTAAATCCCACACACAGACACTGAGTATTTCTATTATAATTGTTTGCACGATTATTATTGCTCTACATGTGAAAAAGGGTACATTTGGAAAGCAAATCCCTTGTCTCCTTGTCCCTGATCCCCAGCTTCTTTTCTCAAAAGGACCCATGTCAGCAATTAATTTGTACTCTAAATATTTCAAAATGCCACTCTCTGACCAGGTTGCTCACATACTTTAGGAAAATAGAGAACCACTGTGTAGGGTGGATGTGGAGCACTGGTAATTCAAAGCATGGCATCCAGCTGCTCAAACAGTCACTGGTGGATAAAGTATGGGAGCAGGATGAGGTAGTGAGCCATCAAGAAGTAGCGGCACTTGATTGCTGATGGTGATTATAAACAAGTAGGCTATTTTCAATGCTCTAGTAAGAATGCAAAAGGAAAAGGAGAAACTGAAGGTGGTAACTATTCCACTCAGAACAGGAAGGAAAACCATAAACCATGAAGGACAGCTCTGAAGGAATCTTACTTCCTGTAGTCACAGAATATGTACAGCTGAGTATCAGGTGTGGTACCTGGGAGTAAGGGTGGCAGGCTTGCAGCACAAAATAGGTTCTCGGGTGTGCAGGTGTCAGATACACCCTTCACTAAGGCAAGGGCCTGGTGGGAAAGGTACGGGACCTTGGCATATGGAATAGGGACATTTGGACAGACGCAACTGAGGCACAGAATGAAAACCCCATATAACCTTCCTGGCCTGTAGAGGCAGCCCCTCCAGCCCCAAGCAGCCTCCCCATACTTAAAGCAACTGTGCAAGTGCCTCACAAGATAATGCCACTCTCCTAGGAGTCCATCCCACCACCAATAATTGCCTCCAAGCAGATTATGAGCCCAACAAAAGTCTCCTCCAAAACACGAGGCTTGCTCTGGGTTCTGCACCAAGAGACTTGCAGATCTCACCAACTTGTATCTGCAGAAGTCTGAGGAGGGCATGGGAGCAAATTCTAAGGGTGTTTGAAGAAAAAGGACAAATTATAAGGCTTGACTGGGCAGAATTTGTTGGCATACCCATACCTACCCAGAGTTTGGATTTAGTGCCTTGGCTTAGGCACCTGTCAGCAGCATTAATTGTCTGCTAGGTTAACTGCTATCAAGGATGAAATGGCAGAACTTCCCTGCATACTCTAGGGGAAGGAGTATGAAAGCTTAAGGAGATAAGACTGCTAGCAGATTGGATATGTACGACCTGCTTGGCCATTCCTCTATGAGACCTCAATTACCCGCCAACCTCCTTTGCTTGCAATCTCATAGAACTTCCAGCAAGATATTCTCTCCAAAATACTATTCAGCCTTAAAAAATGAAATTATGATACATGCTAAAACATGGTTGAACTTTGAAGAAAGTATACTAAGTGAAAGGAGCCAGATACAAAAGGACCAATATTGTATGATTCCACTCATATCAGGTACCTAAAATGAGAAAATTCAGAGTGACAGAAAGTAAAACAGAGAGTACCAATGGCTGAAAAAGGGGAGAATGGGTAATTATTGTTTAATGGTTACAGAGTTTTTGTTTGAGATGATGAAAAATTCTAGGAATGAATAGTGATTGATGATGGCTGCACAACATTATGAATGAACTTTATGCCACCCAACTGTATACTGAAAAATGGTTAAAATGGCAAATTTTTATGTTACGTATATTTAAATACATTAAAAGAGAAAGATACCCATTATGCGTGGCCAAAGGGTGAGCCTATGACCTATGACCCAAGCTAGACCAAGCCAACTAGTTAGCTTGAGCTCATATCTTTTGCCAAGGACCCCAAAATGGATGTCTTGGTTTGGACAGCTCTAATAATATATCATATCTGAGGTTATTGATATTTCTCCTGGCAATCATGATTCCAGTTTGTGCTTCATCCAGCCTGACATTTCTCATGATGTACTCTGCATATAAGTTAAATAAGCAGGGTGACAATATACAGCCTTGATGTACTCCTCTCCCAATTTTGAACCAGCCCACTGTTCCGTCTCTGGTTCTAAACTGTTGCTTCTTGACATGCTTACAGATTTCTCAGGAGGCAGGTAAGGTGTTCTGGTAATCCCATCTCTTTAAGAATTTTCCACTGTTTGTTGTGATCCACACAGTCAAAGGTTTTAGCATAGTCAATGAAGCAGAAATAGATGTTTTTCTGGAATTTTCTTGCTTTTTCTGTGATCCAGCAGATGTTAGCAGTTTGATCTTTGGTTTCTCTGCCTCTTCTAAATCCAGTTTGAACACCTAGAAGTTATCGGTTCACGTACTGTTGAAGCCTAGCTCAGAGACTTTTGAGCATTACTTGAACTCCAGGAGTTGGTGATGAACAGGGAGACCTGGCGTGCTGCGATTCATGGGGTCGCAAAGAGTCGGACACGACTGAGAGACTGAACTGAACTGAACTTGCTAGTGTATGAAATGAGAAATATCAATAACCTCAGATATCCAGATGACACCACCCTTATGGCAGAAAGCAAAGAAGAACTAA
>NW_011494274.1:2249999-2252860 GCF_000754665.1 Bison bison bison | reverse complement strand
CCAAAATCACTGCAGATGGTGACTGCAGCCATAAAATTAAAAGACACTTGCTCCTTGAAAGAAAAGCTATGATCAACCTAGATTAAAAAGCAGAGACATTACTTTGCCAACAAAGATCAGTATAGTCAAAGCTATGGTTTTTCCAGAAGTCATTTATGGATGTGAGTTGGACCATAAAGAAGGCTGAGCACCAAATAAATGATGCTTTTAAAGTGTAGTATTGGAGAAGATTCTTGAGAGTCCCTTGGACTGCAAGGAGATCCAACCAGTCAATCCTAAAGGAAACCAGTCCTGAAAATTCCTTGGAAGGACTGATGCTGAAGCTGAAACTCCAATACTTTGGCCACCTAATAAAAAGAGCTGATTCACTGGAAAAGACCCTGATGCTGGGAAAGATTGAAGGTGGGAGGAGAAGAGGATGACAGAGGATGAGATGGTTGGATGGCATCACTGACTCAGTGGACATGAGTTTGAGCAAGCTCCAGGAGATGGTGAAGGACAGGGAAGCCTGGCATGCTGCAGTCCATGGGGTCTCAATGAGTCAGACAGGACTGAGTGACTGAGCAAAACAAACAATATATCATACACTGGGTGACTTATAAAGAACACAAATTTATTTCTCACATTTCTGGAGGCTGGAAGTCTGAGATCAGTGTCCCAGAATGATGAGAGCTCTCTTCCAGGCTGCACACTGCCAAAAACTGCATTTTTATGGAGTAGAGGGCAGAAAGCAGACTCAAGCTCTCCCTTTGACTATTCTAAGGATACTAATCCCATCCTCAAGACCTCATCCAATCACTGTCCAAAGATACCACTTCCCAATACAATCACATGGAGTGTTGGGGTTTCAGCACATGAATTTGTGGGAGACACATTCCATCCGTAACAATTGTCATAACTTAGAAGGCATCTATTCTGCTTGTTCAGCATTTTTCTTAGATTCTGTAAACCACAAATAGCTTTTAAATAAATTGTTTCAGGAAAAGACCTCCGCTCCACTCCCCAACAGCCACAACTGTTGCTCTCTTTCCCTTTATAGACAAAATTCTCAAGAGCAGACAGCTCTCACAGTCCCTGATTCCTCACGTACTGTGCATTCTTCCTTCTACCCTGGTCTAACTTCTGCCTCCACCAATTCCCTGAGATAGCTCTTACAAGGTCACAGTGACCTCCATATCACAAGATCCAGTGCAAATATTTGAGCCTTCTCTCTTCCTCCTGAAACTTTTTTTTTCATTGGCTTACATGTCATTTTACTTCCTGATTTTCCACCTAATTTTCTAAATTTTTTTTCAGTCTCCTTTGCTGGCCTTTTTCTACTTTTAAAATCTACTTACTTTATGAACTGATCTCAAGTTATTCTATACCCAACCATGAATGGCTTCAGTCACTGTTTACATGCTGATACCCAAACATAGGCTACTTCCAACTCGGACCTCTTTGGGCTTTGGTCCCTAATATCCAACTGCCTTCCTCACATTTCTTTTGGATGACTCATAAGCTCTCCAAATTTAACATACTTCAAATAGAATTTATTATTATGCTCCAAACAAAGTACTGTCCCAGTGATTTTTATTTCAGTGGATAATACTCCTAATGCCCTCTCCCCACCTCCATTCCACCCAGTTATTTAGTCCAAATTTTGGAAGTCATCTTTCATAATCTCTTTCCCAAGCCATCACCAAGCCTGGTTGACTCTACTTCTTTAATGTCACCTGAATCTACATTGCTCTTATCCCTGACCAAGTCATTACCTCTCACCTGGATTCTGGCAATTAACCAGTCTTGCCAGGTAACTGAGTGTCTTATGAATTAAAACTCAGTGTACTTTAAGTAATGTAACAGAGAATGCTTCTTTCCTACCTCAATTTATTTTACCCTTCATATTTTAGATGCCAATTTTCAGGATGCCAACATTCAAGACAATGTTGATTTTATTTGAGACTACTGCTAAGTCGCTTCAGTCATGTCTGAGTCTGTGTGACCCCATAGACGGCAGCCCACCAGGCTCCCCCATCCCTGGGATTCTCCAGGCAAGAACACTGGAGTGGGTTGCCATTTCCTTCTCCAATGCATGAAAGTGAAAAGGAAAAGTGAAGTCACTCAGTCATGTCCAACTCTTCACGACCCCATGGACTGCAGCCTACCGGGCTCCTCCATCCATGGATTTTCCAGGCAAGAGTACTGGAATGGGGTGCCATTGCCTTGACCACATTTTGCAGCATCTTGGAGTTTTGGCTATGACTCCAACAAGAGTAAAGAGGAGAAGCCATATGGGTGAGCTCTTTTCAGTAAAATGATATGTAGGACTTCCAGGAACACTTTCCTGGAAAAAGATAATTATCAGAGTGGAAATATTTTATCTGTAAAGTGTATGTTTTTTGCCCTTCTCCTCTTTACACTTCTTGGAATCAGGAACACAGGTGTGATGACTGACCTCCCAATAGCATTGTTACCAGAATCACCGAGCTGAGCCCATCCTGAGTTCCTGATCCACAGAAACCATGATTGATGTTAAAATGTTGCTCTACTTTTAAGCCACTGTTTTGGGCTGATATTTACACAGCAAGAAACGGCTGGCATCATCCACTGATTAAATGCAGGCCTTCTTAAACAGGTAAATGGTGTCCTATGCGCCCCTTAAGAGGACAGCAAGGATAATATCTGTCCTAGGACTCCTCCCAAATCATACATGGAATACTCATTGCCTTTTTTTTCAGGAATCCTTCCATGGAGAAGGGGTCAAAGTGCTGAACACTTTTCAGAGACTCACTACCTTTGAGCTCTAGTTGCTTCCTCTCCGAAACACCCCTCCTTCTAGCTAGCTGAACACAATGCTATTCCATTTTGGTTAAAACTAA
>NW_011494274.1:2246223-2249899 GCF_000754665.1 Bison bison bison | reverse complement strand
AATTCTTTCCAATCTATTGTTATTGGGTAAACTTTGTGGTCCCTTTCTTCAAGTTGTTATTTCCAGTCAAAAGACCTTTATTCTCTCAAGTCTGTTTCCCTTTGAGTTGAGAGTCATGGGTTTCACAATCCGTGTGATATTTACAAAAGTTCACATTCTTAAAAATGATTAAGATAGCAAATTTTATATAATGTAGTTTTTACTACAATGAAAAAAGTCAACATAGGTCCTCGGAAGACAGGATTTGGAGCCTTTGTACTGTGTGTTTTAAATCTTTCCTGAGAACACCGCATACAGAAAAAGGTAAATATAGAAGCAAAAATAATTGAAAAATGAAACTGTACAATTTCCATGGTATGCTCTTTTAAGTGAATTCACATTATTGCAGTGAAATTTTAAATATTAATCTGACCTATAAAACCCTGTATAATAGGGCTCTGGCCTACTCTTTAATTTCGTGCTGAATCACTGTTCCCTTGGCTCGGTACTGTATATGCTAGCTACCTGATTCCTTTCAGAGTCGGTGATGTGTCAGACTTCTTCTAGCTGTCGGCATATAGTTCCCTCATCCTACACCCATCTTCTCCACATCCTCACTTACTCAGAAAAGCCTTTTTTTATTCCCCTAGATAAGGGGACTATTTTTCTTATTAGATGCTCCTTCAGCAATTTGTATTCCTATATGATGAAATAACTGACTGTGTAAATAGCTATTTCATATTGTTTCCCCTTCCTGATTTAGGGGCCCCTGAGGGGCCAAATCTATCCTGTTTACTGCTCTCTCCAGTGCCCCTCATACTATTTTATGCATGATAGCTAATGAATAGTTATTGAATGAGTATATCAGTGACTAAGTCAGCTGGTCGCTTTGTAGTGCTTGGAGCATACTAGGGGTTGAATTGCATGATGTCTAAGATCTATTCTACGTCTAAAATTACATGTTTCAATGATTCTATTCCCATGCCAGTAAAGAGCCTTGACAGGATCATAAGCTATCAAGCTGAAAGGGATTCAAAGTGCTCAGGTGTGATATGTATGCCTAGTGAACTTCAGAAGCAGGGAGTCTCATACTGAGCTTTTCAAAATGAGTCATCTGTTGCTATAAGAGAGTGGAGTGGCAGAGGTTAGGAAGGATGCTGGGAGATTAAATGGCCCATCACACCCTCAAATTTTACTGTTTGAAATGGTCTTACTTGAAGTCCATTTTAGAGTGTAATTCCTAAGTGGGGTAATAAGACTCTCTGAGTAGCCAGTGGGGAGTGGGCTGGCAACAGGCTTTTTTTTTTTCTTTTTTCTTTCATACAGCCAGAATAACTAGAGAAACCAAGTGCAAATTCTAACATTCACAGTGTTACATGGACCGTAGCCAATTCTTCATGGATTTGATTCCATGAAAGTGAATTTCGGCATCTCAGCTCAGTAAGATGTTGCTTACTCGCTCTTAAAGGAGATTATATCTAGAGAAATCTTTCTTTTCTTCCCCCTCTAGCCTCCTTAAATTTCAGCCTCTGTGTGATCAAGGAAGAAATGCCTATATAGATTTGTGTCAAACCTCTGGGGTCATAGTTCTGTTAATTTCATTATTCTAATGAGGTGACAAGGAGCAACCTTGTTCTAGAGTGAAAAGTTCAGGTTTTCTGAAGTGTGCTGGTCCATGGTAATAACTACCTAGCATTCTGGAGCTGGTGCTGAAAGTTGGATACATTCCAGAAGGCTGCCTGGAGACACCATAATCCAGGTGTCAGTCCCAGAGGGTACTTCTGGGCTCTGAGAATGAAAGCAAGCCTAGGAATACCAGCTGATTTCATTGGAGAACAAGAGATTTTTCTTTAGGAAAAACGTTGAGATCTTAGTCTAGATGGATATGAAACATAAACTGAGATCCTGAAGACCAGAAAAGATGCAAAAAGGAAAAGAAAAATAGGTCAAACTGCTCTGGGGGAAAAAAGAAATGGCTTCATTATAACTGTATGAGGAAAAGTTACTGGAGCCCAAAGATGTCTCACAGAAGAGGAGATACAATGTCTCAGAGACAGAGTCTGACGTATTTGTCCAGATAGGGACCAAATTCAGACAACCATCGAAAGTCTAAGCTAGAAGTAACAAATCAATGGTGAAAACAATCAGAGAATTCCCCTGGGAACGCCAGCAGTGCTGTGTTAAGTGATTACAGAAAGTCTAGACAGGTATGAGAAGGGAGGGCCAGGACAATGAAACAATACTCAAAGCACGATTTGTGAATTTCAAGGTATACAACCATTGTAAGTAGAGACACAGATATTGCCTAAGCTCTAAGAGAATCTGTGCTAGAAATTCATGGAACTGGACTCTAAGGAAAGACACTTACCTAAGCAATAAGCCACAGTAAAGGGGAACCAAGCAGAATTACGATAGAGCACAACCAGGCCTGTGTTCGGTGTTTGTCTAATGCTTAGAACAGAGTCTCCTGTCATTGCTTTGCTTATAGCCTCCCAAAGCTCTCACTTTTCAGTCCTCAGATCAGCCTATACTCCCTAGATTTGTGCCATCCCCTGATACATGCCTGGCTCTCCCTTTACCTCCGCTTAACGGCTCCACTCAGTGACCTTAGATGAGTGAAATCTTACCCCATTGCCGTCTTAGGAGAGATTTCCTACACGTGAGTTGTGAGATCATGGATTCTGGTGACTGATAACCACCTCTGAAGAAACTGAAAACATTTTTTCTCTCAAATTGCCATGAGTACTTGGCCTTAGCTGGGAATTAGCTTGTTTCCTGAGTATGGTAGGTATGAGACCCCCACAGTCATAAACTTGCCTGTCCTTGAATTCTCTTCAAAGGAAAGCAATTTAGAGACATGGCTTCAGAGGTCCTGAAGGAACTCCACTCCAGAGAAACACAAGCCAGTCCAGACAGCATTGCTGGACGATTCCAGCTACCCATCCGGCAAATGAGAACCCCTCAGTTGAGAACAGAATAAGAAATTGGGCAGGCGTTGAATTTTGGACTTCAAGTTTTGGGGGCCTGCCAGAGCAAGATAACTTGATGTTGTTCTTAATTTCTTTGGACTCAAATGTTTTGAGTCTTTAACTTGCAAGAAGAATTAATTTGGGGGCTTTAGCTACTCCAAGGATAATTGACAATAAGAGTTTTTCATATTCAAATTTGGGGCCCTTCTATTAATTGGCATCTATTATTAACATGTATTCATGCATTTTGGTATTGACCATCTTAATGTTCCATTTTGACCCTAAAGCACTACCTCTAATTGCCTCCATTGTACACATACTGGAAATAATTTGGAATGGGGATAAGCAATGTGTTTTAGGTCTCAGGTCCAACATAGCATGGTAGTGCATTTAAATGATGCTCTGTTCTGACCCATTTCCGAGCTTTCTGGGACAACATCTACCCTGTTCTCTAGAGATCCTACAGAGAAAGGGAGTAGCCCCCACACAGGTAGAAGAAGGACTGACTTGGTAAATGCCCACCTCCTCTTCCAGAGGGAGAGCCACATCGTTAGTTGACCACACACTTGTTGGGTAAGCCAAGTGTGTCAACAGTATTAAAACTTGGGGAACCTTGGAGGGAAAAACCCATTCCCAGTCTCTTTTCCGTAAGAAGAGATTTCCCTGAATGCCTCAGGCCTGCTGCTTCCCCCTCCCCAACTCCCACTCCCTACCCCTCCCCCCACCAT
>NW_011494274.1:2236294-2246123 GCF_000754665.1 Bison bison bison | reverse complement strand
CTGACCCCCCCGAATGAGGATGGAATGTGACACCTGGTCTGTAATACCTGGTCACTAGCCATGGCTAGACCACGTGGAGCTAATCTACTGAAGATCCTGCAAATGGAATTTTCTTCCTCTCTCTACTTCAGTGAGAAGCGGTGACCTGGTTGAGAGTGTTTGTTCTGCAGACTCAAACATTCTCTCAGATGAGTTTTTCCAAGATCTGGATAGGAAATCAGAAATACTATTTGGCTACAGTCCCAAGCTACCTCAACCAACATACCCTTTATCAGTAATAAAAGTCATACTTTGTCACTCCATCTTTTCCTTTATTTCTCTTCTGGTTAGAATCTCAGGCAGAGAAGAGCATGATACATGGAGGGGGCCCAGGTTTATTTGTAAAGTGTATAAAATAACTCATGGGAAGCTCTTATCCTGGTATGCTGGCATATTACACATGCTCAAAATCTCTGATGACTATTGCTGTTGACCTGAGCAGAAGTATTCCATGTGCCCTGATCCTGTGCCTTTTGTATGTTACTTACCTCTTCTTGTTTTGTTTTCTAGTTATCTGTATTTACATTGTTAGAGATTTTAAATACCTGGAGGTCAGGGATCACATCTTAGTCATCTTTGTATTATCTGAAGCACCTAGCATCATGTGTTTCATGAAGAGAGTGCTTAATGAATAATTACTTTTTATTGGAGTGTAATTGCTTTACAATGCTGTGTCAGTTTGTGTTGTACAACAAAGTCAGTCAGTTATATGTATACATATATCCCCTCCCTCTAGTACCTTCCTCCCACTTCCCTCATCTCACCCCGCTAGGTCATCACAGAGCACCAAGCTGAGCTCTCTGTGCTATACCCAGCAGCTTTCCACTAGCTCTCTATTTTACACATGGGAGTGTATATATGTCAATGCTACTTTCTCAATTCGTCCCACTCCTTTTAAAATAGACAAACAATGGAAAATCCAGTGATTATTAACTATTAAACCTAGATTTTCAGATGTAAATAGCCTCACCAAATCAGTGAGTTATTCTCTTGATTCCAGATAGAGTTTCTTCTCTTAACAAAAATTTCTGAAGAAGTAGAAAATGTGCAGTTTAACACAGGGGTCACCCAACCCCTAAAAATGAAACCAAATCCCAGTGGAACTGACAGAGTCTTTTCCCCCAGAGAATCGTAAAACACTTGACCATCAACACACCACCCAGGCTAAGAGCAATCCTGTGAGTAACTGTGCAATCCTTCATGGGTGCCTAAACACTTTGCACGCAGTGTATTTCCCCATTTGAGGTTTTTTTTCAATGCTGGAAGCCATGTAGATGCTTAAGAAATAGTATTTTGAAAAACAAATATTATTCATATCATTTTATATGTAATAATACAAAAAATTATTATTTCGAAAAACACTAATATTTATTTGAGGTCCTACAGTGAAGCCAAGAAACTGAGCCCACCTAAGAATTATATCAATACTGCAGCCTCCTTCAGCAAAGCAAGAGATCTTTGTGATGACATTTTCACCATGCCAGGCATTCAACAGTATTTTCCAAGTGGTGCCCAGACAGATAACCTCAAGGAAGGAGAGCCACAAACTGGAGATGGAATTTTTTTTTAATATTGAATAAAATATGGTTCATGGTCTCTCCACTTATCAGAAGGAAACAGAAAATCTTCCAAAAATAACACTATATACCATCTGTAGCCTCTTGGCTGCACAGAGCTATAATACTACACAATGAAGAAGTCTCAGGATCAGGAAACATGGGCTATTTGACCTTTACTTTGCTTTTACATTATCTGATTAGTGTAGTTGTAAGCTTCTTGGTAGAGCAATTATGGCTTTACCATATACAGCTATGTAACCTGGGATTTCCTCTTCTTTTAGCCTCAGCATCACTATCTGTAAAATGGAGATAAGACTGGCACTAACATAATAAGAGCATTGTGAGGATTAAAGAAAATTAATATAAAGTGCTTAGCACAGTACCTGTTACACAGAAGCTCTCAAAATTGCTATTACTACCGTTTATCTTCTTTTTGCACGTGTCATAAATCTGAATTTGTGGAACCTTGTTTATTTTAATTTTTGCATTCTGGTTATCAAAGTAGTACGAATTACCTGTAGAAACTTTAATAAATATAGCATAATATAACTGAGAAAATAAATCTTACACATAATTCTACCATTCATAGATTTAAAAATTAGTTTCACAATAATTTTCCAATTTCTAAGGGTGGGGCAATTTGTTTCATTTATGCAAAGTATTTGGCACATGTAGTAGGTGCCCAGTGAGTGAATGTTGAAATATCTCATAGTCAGGATCAAGTGTATGACAATATCACTTGGAAGAGTATTAAAAAGCAGAGACATCACTTTGCTGACAAAGTTAAAGCTGTAGTTTTTCCAGTAGTCATGCATGGATGTGAGAATTAGGCCATAAAGAAGACTGAGCACTGAAGAATCGATGCTTTCAAACCGTGGTGCTGGAGAAGACTCTTGAGAGTCTCTTGGACAACAAAGATGTCAAACCAGTCAATCCTAAAGGAAATCAACCCTGAATACTCACTGGAAGGACTGATACTGAAGTTCCAATACTTTGGCCACCTGATGCAGAGAGCTGACTCGTTGGAAAAGACACTGATGTTGGGAGGTTGAGGGCAAGAGGATAAGGGGGTGGCAGAAGATAAGATGGTTGGATGGCATCGCCGACTCAATGGACATGAGCTTGCACAAACACTGGGAGATAGTGAAGGACAGGGAATCCTGGCATGCCGCACCACGGGATTACAAAGAGTCGGACACAATTGAAGGACTGAACAACAGCAAAAAGAAAATTTTTCTTTAAGGATGATCTCTGGGCACCTTTCAAAGTTAAAAAAAAAAAAAAAATCATCCAGAATCAGTCGGAGAACAATATAAAAACGTATTCCCTAGGTTATGTGTAGGACTCCCACTAAACCATCCTACCTGAATGTTCATAAGTATGAACATTATACTTGTTCTGCATAAACTGTAGGAATTTTATCTCCTCTGTATAATGATTACTATATATCCCTATTCTTTTCTGTTTACTTTTAAATTCTTCTATACAAATAGATTGAAAACTACATAGGCAAGTATTTGTATCTTCTCTTTCTTTTGGATTCTCTGTTATCACCTAGTTCCAGGCTTGGTACTCCATGATTACACTCTGAATTTTACAGACTGATAAACTGAGTCAGCATCCATTCCAGATTCCTGATTTATCCCAACCAAATAGGGGCAGTTGTGGAACACAAAATTTTTTTGTTTGGGGTCCATCTTCACTTCCACTTAATTTCATCTTTAAAAATGTAGGAGACAGCCCAGTTGGCCATTATTGGTTACTTCTACAATATGTTGTCTCCTGTGTTGTATTGAAAGAATCTCTTGAGAAACTGAGTGGCTGAGCGAGTGCCTCATGTTGCATCTACAAAACCCCACTTTTCTGACTCTCTTTCATGATCAAGGTAGCATTAAAAAAGAATGGGGCCTTTGGAGCCCCATTACTGGGCTCAAGTCCAGGACACATTGCCTCTTCTCCAGTGTATGAATTACTGAACCCCTCCAAGTTGATTTCCTCATGTACATGGCACATGGCAAGCATTGAAGTGAAGTGTCTCCAACTCTTTGCGACCCCATGTACTATATAGTCCATGGGATTCTCTAGGCCAGAATACCAGAGTGGGTAGCCTTTCTTTTCTCCGGGGGATCTTCCCAACCCAGGGATTGAACCCAGGTCTCCCACATTGCAAGGTGATTTTTTTACCAGCTGAGCCACGAGGGAAGCCCAAGAATACTGGAGTGGGTAGCCTTTCCCTTCTCCAGCGGATCTTCCCAACCCAGGAATTGAACTGGGGTCTCCTGCATTGCAGGCAGATTCTTTACCAACTGAGCTATGAGGGAAGCCCCTGATATTTAATGGCAAGCATTAAATAAATGTAAATTGCCATTATTAGTACTAGTCAAAATAGTCATCAAATCAACTCCAATGATTGGTGGCCTAGCAATGTCCCCAGCCAAATACGAGTGCATGTAATCAAAGGTTACATGGGTATAATCTGAACCTCTACACATTGCATAGCTAGTCACTCATTCATTTGGTCATTAACACTTTTTTTTTTTAAATACTGATGATATTCAGATCACTACGTTAAGAACTACAGGGAACTAAGAGATGAATGAAACAAACATCTTGCCTTAAAAGTTTCATAAGACAGTAATAGAAGGCCCAAAGACTCAAAATTCCAGATTCTATTAGGAGATGTCTTTTTGAGATGGATAGTTCTATTAGTTCCATATGACAAAATATATAAAACACGACCTAAGATTAAAGTAATCAGGGAAATGGGCTCCCTTCCACCTCTGCAATAGTGGTCAATTTCCAACTCACTAGTGTCATAAAGTTTTTCTCAAAAAACTGAATGCCCAAAGTGTTAAAAGCATACATGTGCTATAAAAAAGGACATAATCAACATTGTTATTAAGTGTGTTAAGAACAGACATATTCAGCACTGCCACATCAAAAGGGGTTTTTATATTTTTTTTTCCCTCAGTGGGAAGAGAAAAGAAACTAGAAACATATAGTCACTGACACACACACTGAGGGGCTCATAAAACGTTAGGCTCTGATGTCTCGATGGGCTTCCAAGTCAGATTCACATGGTTTCAAATTTTAATCTTACCAGGCACAACCTTCTTGAGCAAGTATAAATTCCTGAAGTTCTCTGAGCTTTTCTTCATTTGTGCAATGGAAGAGATGGGAAGATTGCAAGAGACCAGGTGTATGTATGCAAATTGCCTAAAGTAATGCATAGTGAGTCATTGTGCTTAGTCGCTCAGTTGTGTCTGACTCTTTGTGACCCCATGGACTGTGGCCCGCCAGCTCCGCTGTCCTTGGGGATTCTCCAGGCAAGAAAACTGGAAAGCATTGCCATTTCCATCTCCAGGGGAACTTCCCAACCCAGGGATCCAACCCAGGTCTTCTGCATTGCAGGCGGATTCTTTACTGTCTGAGCCACCAGGCAAGTTCTGTAGCATTAGTCAGCCCTGGAGCGAGTCATTATTGTTCAATAAAAAGGAGCTATGATATTGATGATTTTCTCATGAATGGTCGTTTTCAAGCATTGACTCCAGAATGACTGGCCACTCTATTTACGTCATCCTTAGATCAGAGCAGACATGCTCAGGGGCTTCGTCTCAGACAAGAGCGGCAACGTGGCCAAGATGCCCTGTGCTTGCGTGGACACTCCTCTTATACCTGCTTACAAATCAACTTCTAGATTCCTAACTAGAGGTCTGAGGTCTGAACTTTTATCCCTGGTGATTACCCAGTTCCTACCTAGACTCCCTCTCTGTCCTACCCTCTCTGCTCCACATCCCAGGAGAAAAGACTGTGGGAGGTTCTGATGGGATCCACATCAGATAAAGCCCCATGAAATGGCAACCTACTCCAGTATTCTTGCCAAGATAACCCCATGGCTACAGCCCTTGGGATAGCAAAGAGTCAGACTGAAGTGACTGAGCGTGCACGCAATGCTTGACAGCTTGACAACCTGGGTTCCTGTATTGCTGAAAACATCTTGACTACAGGCTTATATTTGAACATAGACCCATTCCTAACCTTTTGCTTCATTTCTCTGCACTTATGACCTTACAACACAAAGTGGAAGGAAGTGATGCAGGGAGGAACCAGGCATAATTGGCAATTCCTACTCAGACCAATAGACTCACACTGTTTGCTTTGGAAGGCAAATGACTTGAATGTTTTCCCCGGGGTCTGTATGAACCTACAAAGCATCTGATCCTTCCAATTTCATCCCATAGTGAAGGTTAATGGATATTAAAATTACATGGGTCAGGGCTCAAATACACGAGTAGTTTGCGCGGCTTGACTTAAATCAAGTATTTACTTTGAGACCAAAAGTACAAATTGTGGGCTATTGAATCAGCTGGAGTGCTTAAAATAGAATTTGACCTGAATGGAGATAATTCCATGAAAACACTACTGGAAACCAAAAGGCTAATCTAATCTGTGAGTCTGGCAACATGTACAGCATTACTGATCTCTGGTATTGGTGAAAGAGTCTTAATTTTTATGTCTAGAGGAAATTAAGCCAAGAAAAAGAGGACCATTTAGTTCAGAGGAAAGATGTTCATACATTTTATATTTTAAGTGATTCCATTTGAGCACTTGGAAAATTAAAGGGCCTTTAGCCAAAAGCAGTTCTATGTCACTCGGCTATGTGGAGCTTAACTAAAGCTTGGCCTTATCTAACTTCTCAGAAATACACTAACCAGAGACTCTGTGTAAGGGTTCCAGATCTAGCATATGCCTACAAGGGATTAGAGAGAAACCAAAGTGAAGAAAAGCAATTTACTCATAAAGGAGAATATAATGGTTATAGATACCAACTATGAGACAGGCCATTCCAGATTGTCAAAAAGAGCTTCAGGCTCACCACCACTAAAAAACCATTCCCAGTGTGGGCAGGAAAGAACTCTGGTAATTCCTAATAATGGCAAGACATGGGATTTCTCTTGGGACTTATAAAAGCCCACCTTTCTAACAGTGAGAGTCACACAGTTCCAATGAAGCGAGCAGCTAGTACTTTTCAGAAAACTATGTATATTCTTTGCCTTATTAACAGAGTCCCCAAATTTAGTATTATTAGCGTGGATTTTTCAAACAAGCAACTAGCTGAGATGTATGACTTAAAGAATACCTAGAATGCTTTCCTGTGATCTCCATCCTGACTGTGTGGTGCATATTCTGCATCCAGGGGATCAGTGCCTAAAGTTCTATCCTACTTGAACTTAAGTTTCCCTTGTCTAAGTGAAAAAGGAAATTGGTCACTAGAAGGGGACCCTCACTGACCTTTATCAGTCTAAACCTCAATGGGAAAGGCATTCTTGGCTGTTTTTGAAAGAGCTAGGGTGAGTCATGGAATAGGAAGCCAAAGTTGAGGGCCATTGGTAACCTAAATTCAAACGTTTAAACTATGAGCTGGGGAAAGGGGGATTGAAAGGAGCAGCTGATAGATAGAAAACTAACATAGCCTTTGAATAATTCTGACAGAGGCAGTGTACACATAGCAGTTAGCTTGAAGCCAAAAGAATCCCATTATTCAGAAAAGGCTGCAAATCTCTAAGCCACAAAGAAAATATTACCATATATATATATATATAATAGGCATGTATGTATATATATATGTATGTGTATATGTATGTACACATAGATTCAAGGGATTAGATCTGATAGAATACCTGAAGAACTTTGGGCAGAGGTTCTTGACATTGTACAGGAGGTGGGGATCAAGACCATCCCCAAGAAAAAGAAATGCAAAAAGGCAAAATGGTTGTCTGAGGAGGCCTTACAGCTATGAAAAGAAGAGAAGTGAAAGGCAAAGGAAAAAATGAAAGATATACCCATCTGAATTCAGAGTTCCAAAGAACAGCAAGGAAAGATAAAAAAGCCTTCCTACATGAACAATGCAAAGAAATACAGGAAAATAATAGAATGGGAAAGACTAGAGATCTCTTCAAGAGAATTAGAGATACCAAGGGAACATTTCCTGCAAAGATGGGCACAATAAAGGGCAGAAACGGTATGGACCTAACAGAAGCAGAAGAGATTTTTAAAAGGTGGCAAGAATACACAGAAGAACTATACAAAAAAGATCTTCATGACCCAGACAACCACAGTGGTGTGATCACTCACATAAGAGCCAGATATCCTGGAGTGCAAAGGCAAGTGGGCCTTAGGAAGCATCACTAAGAACAAAGCTAGTGGAGGTGATGAAATTCCAATTGAGTTATTTCAAATCCTAAAAAAAAAAAAAAAAAAGATGCTGTGAAAGTGCTGCACTCAATATGCCAGCAAATTTGGAAAACTCAGCAATGGTCACAGGACTGGAAAAGGTCATTTTTCATTCCAGCCCCAGAGAAAGGCAATGCCAAAGAATGTTCAAACTACCGCACAATTGCCCTCATCTCATGTGCTAGTAAAGCAATGCTCAAAATTCTCCAAGCCAGGCTTCAACAGTACATGAACCAAGAACTTCCAGATGTTCAAGCTGGATTTAGAAAAGGCAGAGGAACAAGAGATCAAATTGCAACATCTGTTGGATCACAGAAAAATCAAGAGAATTCTGGAAAAACATCTGCTTCATTGACTATGCTAAAGCCTTTGACTGTGTGGATCACAACAAACTGGAAAATTCTTGAAGAGATGGGAATACCAGACCACCTTACCAGCTTCCTGAGAAACCTGCATGCAGGTCAAGAAGCAACAGTTAGAACCGGACATGGAACAACAGACTTTCAAAATTGGCAAAGGAGTACATCAAGGTTGTATGTTGCCACTCTGTTTATTTAACTTACATGCATAGTACATCATTCGAAATGGATGATGCATTTCGCTGGATGCGCTGGATGGAGCACAAGCTGGAATCAAGATTGCTGGGAGAAATATCCATAACCTCAAATGTGCAGATGACACCACCCTTACGGCAGAAAGCAAAGAGGAACTAAAGAGCCTCCTGATGAAAGTAAAAGAGGAGAGTTGAAAAAGCTGGCTTAAAACTCAACATTCAAAAAACAAAGATCATGGCATCCTGTCCCTCCACTTCATGGCAAATAGATGGGGAAACAATGGAAACAGTGAGAGACTTTATTTTCTTGGGCTCCAAAATCACTGCAGATGGTGACTGCAGTCATGAAATTAAAAGACACTTGCTCCTTGGAAGAAAGTTGTGACCAACCTAGACAGCATATTAAAAAGCAAAGACATTACTTTGCCAACAAAATTCCGTCTAGTCAAAGCTATGGTTTTCCCAGTGTGATGAAGAGTTATATGGATGTGAGACTTGGACCATAAAGAAGGCTGAGCGCCAAAGAATTGATGCTTTTGAACTGTGGTGTTGGAGGAGAGTCTTGAGAGTCCCTTGGACAGCAAGGAGATCAAACCAGTCAATTCTAAAGGAAATCAATCCTGAATGTTTCTTGGAAGGACTAATGCTGAAGCTGAAACTCCAATACTTTGGCCACCTGATGTGAAGAACTGACTCATTAGGAAAGACCCTGATATTGGGAAAGATTGAAGGCAGGAGAAGAAGGGGACGACAGAGCATGAGATGGTAGGATGGCATCACGGAATGAATGCACATAAGTTGGAGTAAACTCTGGGAGTTGGTGATGGACAGGGAAGCCTGGTGTGCTGCAGTCTTTGGGGTCACAAATAGTTGGACACGACTGAGCAACTGAACAAGAACAAATATGTATGTATGTGTGTCTATATGTATATATCCGTGTGTGTATTTACAAGTATAGAGACATATGAAGACATATACAATCAATCAATCCTTATTACTCTCAGAGCCCATATTTGCTAATTCAGCTGATCACTAAAATTTATTTGTAATCTCAAAGTCAACACTCATGATTCTTAGTCATTTGTGGACATGGGCAGAGCAGCAAAAAAAAAAAAAAATTCATGTTGCTGTACACACACTTCCCCAACTGAGATGAGAAAAGGTAATGCTTTGCTTTTTTGTTTCAATTCTCATATTGTCATACTGTAAACAAGGGTCCTTTGCCATCTGTTTAACTAGTTTTTCAAATTTCTGTGTTTTTTGTTGGTGATTTCACTGTTTAAAATGACCTCAAGTGTAATGTTGGAGTCCTGTCTAGTGTTCCTAAATGCAAGAAAACTGTGACATGCCTTAGGGAGAAAATACGTTTTTAGATACACTTTGTTCAGTAGTGAGTTATAGTCCTGTTGGCTGGGAACTTTATGTCAATGACTCAACAATAGAT
>NW_011494274.1:2234325-2235064 GCF_000754665.1 Bison bison bison | reverse complement strand
GAGGTGCGGGTTCAATCCCTGGGTCAGAAAGATCCCCTGGAGGAGGGCATGGCAATCCATTTCAGTATTCTTGCCTGGAGAATCCCATAGACAGAGGAGCCTGGAAGGCTATAGTCCATAGGGTTACAAAGAGTCAGACATGACTGAAGCAACTGAGCATGCAGTAGGAGAATTCCTGATAATGATACCTGGAATTCTTAGAAGTCACACAAGCATCTGTAATTTAATTTCTTGTATTATTTTTATGTAACTGTAGATCTCTATACCATTGCATTTTTTTAATATTATGCTGAGAAAAACTGTTCTTGAACTTTTATTCCATTCTTATCTTTTCTTGATGAAGTTATTTTTATATATTAGAATCCTCTAATACAAAATAGTAGGATTTCTCCATCTATGTATCCTATCAGGATGCCTAGTCACTTGACACCTTTATTTTGATAAATGCTGAAATTAGCTATTTATAATCTTTTTTTCTCATTCTTTCTCAGACAAATCAGCTAGAACCAAATACAATATGAAATGAAATTTATATTTAGAAAGAAAAGAAAACAAAAAGCAACACCAAAAAAATATTTTAACAGTTTTGTTACTCAATAGCTAGAGTCAACAGTAAAAGTAATTTTGGATGAAGTTGTGTATTAACCAGAAGTTTCCACTTTCTTCAAAATCGTACTTTCAAAACTTTGCCTATTGTTTAACTACACTCTCTATTATTGATAGTCTTACATTTCTTATG
>NW_011494274.1:2233980-2234225 GCF_000754665.1 Bison bison bison | reverse complement strand
GGGGTCAGGGAGTGGTGGATGTTCAGAAGGCAGTTAAATCGGTGGACACATATTAAGGACTCAATAATTGTTAGCTGAATAAAGTACCATTTAGAACTCTTAAGAGGACTGGAGAGATAACAGGAATTTGGAGTTGCAAATATGATCAGTTTTCATCCAAGAATCTTTTTGTCCAAAAATTACATCATAATCCTTTCCTTCTTATTTTCACGCCCCTTTACAAGTCCTTCTTATCTTTGTTCAGG
>NW_011494274.1:2221576-2233880 GCF_000754665.1 Bison bison bison | reverse complement strand
AACAGTTTTGTTACTCAATAGCTAGAGTCAACAGTAAAAGTAATTTTGGATGAAGTTGTGTATTAACCGGAAGTTTCCACTTTCTTCAAAATCGTACTTTCAAAACTTTGCCTATTGTTTAACTACACTCTCTATTATTGATAGTCTTACATTTCTTATGCGTGTGTATAGAATGTATAGAATGACTTCTCTGCTAAAGAATAGCTACTGTATTTGGGGGGTCTCCAAAATCACTGCAGATGGTGACTGTAGCCATGAAATTAAAAGATACTTGCTCCTTGGAAGAAAAGCTATGACCAACCTAGACAGCATATTAAAAAGCAGAGACATTACTTTGCCAAAAAAGGTCCATTTAGTCGAGGCTATGGTTTTTCCAGTAGTCATCTATGGATGTGAAAGTTGGGCTATAAAGAAAGCTGAGCACCAAAGAACTGATGCTTTTAAACTGTGGTGTTGGAGAAGACTCTTGAGAGCCCCTTGGACTGCAAGGAGATCCAACCAGTCCATCCTAAAGGAAATCAGTCCTGAATGTTTCTTGGAAGGACTGATGCTGAAGCTGAAACTCCAATACTTTGGCCACCTCATGTGAAGAGTAGACTCATTGGAAAAGACCCTGATGCTGGGAAAGATTGAGGGCAGGAGGAGAAGGGGACGACAGAGGATGAGATGGTTGGATGGCATCACCGATTCAATGGACATGAGTTTGAGTAAACTCCAGGAGTTAGTGATGGACAGGGAGGCCTGGTGTGCTGCAGTTCATGGGGTCACAAAGAGTCAGACACGACTGAGTGACTGAACTGAACTGAACCATGCACCTGTTAATCCTTTCAGAGGCGTTTACCTGAATGAAGCTTTCTTTCGTGGCATCTCAGTTAGCTATGAGGAAATCCCTTCAAGTGAGTAGAAGTTCCTTCCATTGCGACCCATAGCCTATTCTCTGGTGAGAAGTACTTGGAAGCCTCTACCATCCCAACTGAAGGGAGCAGTTGGCTCCTGGCTGAAGAGAAGAGAGAACCAGGTCTCTGCTCTAGAAGGTTTGAGGAGACTCTACCTCCTGGAACCCCCCCAGCAAAAGAGACCATGACCGCCGGCTGGCCCAGGGCCTCTCTGACCATCTCGCTCACCCTGAGAGATTGGAAATCAATAGTAATTTGGATCCTTGGGGGCTATTTGGCCTGATCATAGACAGAAAAGAACAGCAGTTAATTCCTCCCTTCTCTTGGGGAGAAACAAGCCAGGAACCACAATTTGTTTTTTCTTCCCGCTTCACAAGCCTATGGCTTACCCAAGTTAACTCTAGAAATGCTTGTTTTATTCTAGAAAAGGAGATCCTTATACAATGTTCACACACTCTTTATTAAGTTTATTGTGAATTTTATTTGATGACAACTTGAATTTTTCTTTACTTTTGTTTGGTCTCTACTTGTTTGCTGTGGATATATGTCCATTTAGTACTTTTAAAAAATAGAAATGTTGAGACAGTAAAATCAACCCAAAGGTTTTATTTACAGTATCCATAAAATAAGAAGATTCTTCTTTTATGACTTAAGTTTAAAAGTTTTGAAAGTTGCATATACAGTATTGCTTAATTAATTTTAAAGTAAAGCAAAGGGGGTAAAATGTGCATGGAGAAAAAGAAGTTAATAAAACCTATGAAACTCTTTGATAATTGTCTTTGGGGAGGGGCAGGTAGACTTCGGGTTAGTTTTTTTTCCTCTCTTGCTATGTTTCTCCATTTTTCACTTTTTCTTTAATGAGCATGTGTTTCCAAAGTTTCTGCCTCCCATTTGCTCGGTAAGTAATGACATTCATGTGCCCTTTTGACTCTCTTGTAATGTGTTGGAATCGCCCCCAGGTTCCTCCAAAGCCTGGTTTCTCACTGTGGCTGGGATAATGTGGGAAAGCCACGATTCAGATGAGGGTCTGACCTTAACTTCTGTAGTTAAGAATGAGGGTGAGTGTGAGCCTGAGTCACAAAGACATTGAGAAAGGAGAAAAGTGATTCAGAAACTACCTCGATAGCTTCTATTGCTCACTTCTAACCCCTCCGCATTTTAGCTTCAGTTCACATCTCATGTTTTCCCCTGAGGGGCTCGCACCACTGAGGTCAGCTCCACGCTTTCCAAGTCTTTGAAACAAGCCGCATCACATCCTTAGTCCGAGAGTGTATACTGTTCTTTAACAGAATCCAGAGGCCTTTGGGGTCCAAATACATTTGCTTTATTGCCCGTTTTCTGCCACTCCTGTTGCCTTCTGCCCTCTTTTACTAAAGGAAATATTTCATCCATGTATTCCTAAGGAAAAAAATTAGAAAGATACAGACAACAGCTCTGAGGTCAACTTCAGTGACTCGCTGCTACATTCACTGTGTTCTGTCCAAGAACTGGATGTAAATACAAAAGATGGCTCATGCCTTCAATAAGATCAAAGTCTACAATTAAAATATCCTCTAGATATTTTAGAAATATTGTAGAAATAAGGTCTACAAGGAAAAATCCTCCTTCAATAAGATCAAGGAAAATCAATTAAAATATCCTCTAGAAAGTGACATGCGGATAAACATAGGAGCTTTAAGAACACATGGGAAACCTAATTCAGCTAAAGCCAGGGCAGGGCCAGAGGAGACTTCCCAGAAGACGCAGAGAAAAGGAAAAATAAGAGTTTAGAGATGGGGAGATGAGATTAGGCACTCTAAGCAGATGGAATGGCATGTTCAGAGACCAGAATCAAGAGAGAGAAAGATTGTGATTACTTCAGGATGGCGTGGATACTGAAAATAAAGAAAGGAGAGGGGAAAGACACAGCTGAAGACATAGAGTGAGATGTATCACAGGATGCTAAGTGTAAGCAGATAAAAGATTGGACCCAATTTTGTACAGTTTTAAAGCTAGAAAAAAAAAATCTTAGAATTGGATGTACCATCTTACAGCTCAAGATACTGAGCTCCAGAGAGGTCAAATGACTTGCACAGTGTCATACAGCTTGTGAAGGGGGGAGTTGAGTCTAGAACACTCTTCACTCTTTCCACTCCCTCTCACTGACTCTCCCAAAAGGGAGATGACTGATCGAGCACCTTGTCCCATGCACCAGAACTACTGAGCCTGTGCTCTAGAGCTCGGGAGCAGCAACTACTGGGCCCACGTGCCCCGACTACTGAAGCCCGAGCACCCTGGAGCCCTTGCTCCTCAACAAGAAAAGCAACCACAATGAGAAGCCCTCACACTGAAATTAGAGAGTAGCCACCACTCGCCACAACTAGAGAAAACCCTGCACAGCAGCAAAGACCTAGCACAGCCAAAAATACATAAATAAAAATTTTTAAAAAAAGAATAAAGGTCAGCTGTTCATGTGGCAGTTATAAGGCCACATTTCCAAAATCAGTGCAGTATTTGAGACAGAAAGAAATGGGATTTGAGCAAAGAATAAAAAGTGGGTTCAGCAGGACACGAGTCCAATTCTTACAGTATCTTCTGCTCCAGCTTTCTGTCCAAATGACCTCAACCCGTTCCATCCCCCTGACCTTCCTACATGCCTTTGATTTCTCCTCATCTCCTTTTTCATCCTCCCTTCCCACTGCTCTCAGTCTCCTTTGCTCTGTCCTAAATGGTGGACAGTCATGTTAGGAATTAAGTACTGAGGAAGTGATTAGAATAATCAAGAGGAAACTCAAAATGTCCTAGGTCCCTTTCTTTTCCCAATTTGAACTGTTAAGCTCAAAATTAACCTTCTTCTGACCACTCTGCCATCATGCAGTGGGAACGCCAACAGTACTGGGTAAAACCCATGATCAGTGCAGACAGGGTTTGATCATCAGTCCTCCTGATCCTCCCACCAGAGATGAAAGGCCATCCCAACACTAAGCAGAGCAGAATTCCAGCTTATTCTAAGCCATCTAGGTGGGGTGAGTGGAAAGAAGCACTTGGAAGTCAGCCACTCCCAGCCCACTGGGCTCGGGCTGCTGGGCCTTGCTGAGCAATGCCAGAGAGAGCCTGAAGCCGCTACACCCACCTCCAGGGCCAGCCTGGACTTCCAGGATGGACGAGTCGGGAGAACACAGGCAGCGTCCGCCTTATCCCTCTGCCCTTTTGAACTTGTTTGGTTGCCAGCAGGAAGGCCGCCAGGGGATCAGGGCACCTCGAGAGGGAGAAGATGACGCTCCTTGGGAGGGAGTCGCTCTGTCTCTGCATGATGTATCGGCCTGCGGAAGCCAATCTGACTTGCAGATAAAGCGCATTTGTTCTGTCCAGCGCGGAGCTGACAAGAGGAGGGTTGCTGGCGGGATGGTTTCCGGCCTATTCATCCTTCTTCTGGTAAAACCACCTCTTAGGGGAAGGCGTCTAGATTGTTTCCTCTCCTCTGGGGCTTCTGGGCACCTGCTGGCTGCGGGGCCTTTCTGCTCACTCCAAACGGCCTCAGTCTCCGCTGGGATGTTCCCCACCAGCCACCTGAGCCACAGCAGGCTTCTAGCAGCAGGCTTGTTGACAGAGAGCAAATGACTGATGAGACGAGAGGATCTCATCCCTGTCCAGGAGGAAGATGAAAGCAATGTGGGGCTCAAATCCCATGGTGTGGATGTCTGCTCAGGCTGGCAGCATGGGTGGGCCCTGGTGGAGGGCAGGGGAAGGAATGTGACAGAGAAGGCGACTGGAGGAGGGGCGCTCGTGGGGTAGGAAGGGTGCTTTCAAAGTCCACAGTCTATCACTTTCAAAGCCTAGCACTCTCAAAGTCTACAAATCGACCAGGAAAATTGACTCATTTATTTCCTGATCTGACACTTACAGCATTATCTCTTGGGTGTTCCTACATTTGCATCCATGAAGTGGCCCGATAAACATGGCATTCTTTCGTATACCACTCTAGTTTTACTTTATGTAAGTTCATATTTGAGGATCACGTACTTCATCCTTTGGTGATTCTATAAAGACTATGGAGTGCCTGCTGTCTGCAGCATCTGAGGACACAGCGATGAGGGAGTTCAGGTCCTATGCTTGAAGAGTCCACAGTGCAGAAGGAAGAAAGAATAAGTAAATGAACACCTTGAACTGCAGCAGGACAAAGACCTTAAGCAGATGTTGAATCAAATTCTTAGGCACTCAGGGTAAACTAGAGACGGTTCAGAAAAGATATTACTGGAACTTTGAATGAAAGGATGAATAGGCAGAGAGAACAAAGTCAAAGGCAGATGGGCTTGAATGGTGAGGTACTGTAGAAAGTGAAAAGTGAAAGTGAAGTTGCTCAGTCATGTCCGACTCTTTGCGACCACATGGACTGTAGCCCACCAGGCTCCTCCCTCCATGGGATTCTCCAGGCAAGAACACTGGAGTGGGTTGCCATTTCCTTCTCCATGGGATCTTCCTGACCCAGAGATCGAAGCCAGGTCTGCATTGTAGGCAGACGCTTTTACTGGAAAGAGCAAGTTAGCCAAGATGGCGTGGTCAGGCTTTCTTCCCCCACAGCCCCTTGCTCTTACCCCACGTTTCGTAAATAATGATTTGTACCAGCTGAGAGCACTTCCAGCACTGTGCACGCTCATCACCAGGTACCTGCTTGGCTGTGGGCCACTGTGTGTGGGACGCATACGTGAGCTCCGCCTAAGAAAGTGGCAGCGTTTACTGCTGCTTCATGGCTGCGTCCGTTGGGTCAGCCGTGACAGGAGAGGATATAGCGTCTGCTGCTGAGAGGGTTAACAGCCTCTGTGGGGAGGCCAGAGGTCTCCCTCTTTTTTAAAAACAATTTACTTATTTTATGTATTTATTTATTTTATTGTAGGAGGAAATAAACTTCAAGTGGCAGACTTTTTTTTTCCCTTCTCTACACAAAATTAAAGGAGGTTTTCTTCTAATCCTGTGTTATCATGGTGACACCTGGTTCCCCCCGAACTTAACTTTATCTCAAACCTTGAGCTAACCGAAGCATTTTTCTTATGGAAATGTTTTCTTAAGCTATTTAATGAGCTATGTATTTACTTGGAAATCTGTCTTTCTTTAAGATTCCTGTCAATTGTTTTATGGCCCTGGATGACACCTTGTGCCAATGCTATCTCAGAATGCATGTTGTGGGTGAGGGGCCTGGTGCCACTCTCTCAGTTTGGAGGTGTTTCCTTTCTCTAATTAGCAGCTTGCTAATAGGTGTGTGTGTGTGTGTGTGTGTGTGTGTGTGTGTTAGTCACTCAGTCGTGTCCTACTCTCTGTGACCCCATGGGCTGCAGCCCGCCAGGCTCCTCTGTCTGGAGTGGGTTGCCATTTCCTTCTCCAGTGCCAATTTTAGTAGTAGTAGGTTAGTTGCTACTAGCAAGGGGGCGCTCTTTCTGTCCCCTTCTGATGTCTATGTCAGAAGCTTTCTTGGTCTCTTTTATACTTTGATAAAACTTTACTACACAAAAACTTGGAGTGTTCAAACCTCATCTCTGGCCCCGACTGAATTCCTCTCCTCCAGAGGCCACAAATCCCAGCATCACACGCTGGTCACAGCAGCAAATGTTCACTGCCATGGCCACCGTGTCAGCCAGGAAAGAGGCTGTGCTATGGCTGCTGTGCCAGCTAGGAGAGAATGAACATGTTTGTAGTTCATACAGCCCCTCAAGTCTTCTTCCAGCCTCTTAGCTCAAGCCTCGCCTACCCTGGGTTCAGCAAACTATGCACACAGTGAGATACAGCAAGACAATTGGCATCATGAACAGGATCAGGAGGACAGCTATGTTCAAGAGAGGTAACAAGTCCATTTGGACCAAAGCAAAGATTTCTCATGAAGCCACATTGGGAGATGCCTCTAGAGAGGAAAATTAGGACACCTTCCCCCCAAAAGGGTGGTGTCTGCTATGGGACTGGCATTCATATTTTGTCTTATTGGCCAGAGCTTTCCAAAGTTTTGAAACATGAGGATCCCTTTTTGGACATCAAAAAGTTAGCAAATTGGGAGAAAACTGAGAGGTCTTTTTGTTTAAACAAAAGGAGGCTGACTGACATGAATTGGGATCCTTACAGCTGTTGGTGAATTTATCTAAGTACCACAATTTATACCAGAAACATGGTGAGAGCTTAATATATGTTTGACAAAGATAATGAAGGCAGCTTCCTTCCACAAAGCTCTACATCTAAAGGATGTATTCATTCCCTGTGGCTGCTGTAACAAGTTACAAAGTGGGTAGTTAAAACTAAAGAAATGTGCTCTCTCACAGTTCTGAAGGATAGAAGTCTAAATTCAAAGTGCTGGATCAGGGTTGTCTCTTCCTGAATACTCTGAGGAAAAGTCTATTCAAGCTTCTCTCCAAGCTTCTGGTGGGTGCCAGCAACCCATGGCATTCCTCGGCTTGTAGCAACATCACTCCAATCTCTGTGTCTTCATGTAGTTCTTCTTGTTGTTTATGTCTTTATTCATATTTCTTATAGGAAACTTATCATAGGATTAATGGCCCAGCCAGATAATCCAGGATAATATTATCTTGAGATCCTTAACTTAATTACATCTGCAAAAATCCTCTTTCCAAGTAAGTTCACTTTCACAAGTTCTAGGGGTTAGGATAAGGACATAACTATCCCAATGGTTGGGAGATCACCATTCAAGCCACTACAAGGGAGTCTGGGAGAGTGTGACCCACCTTAACTGGGCCGTTAGTTGCCACAACTCTCTCACCTGTGACTCAAGTCCTCCAGATTAGGAGAGACATGAAGAACAACCAGATGAAAAGAGTTATGCAGTCCATGCCCCTGCCTCCAGGACCAGGGGGTTCTGAGCATAAATGACTTCAACTTTTACCAATGTGACAGAAGTTCCATGAGAGAAGGGATCATGTCTCAGGCTCAGCACTGGGTCCCTCAATCCTAGCCTAATGCATACTAGGCATTCACCATTTTTTAACAAATAAATGATTCAATATAAAAAGAAGTCTCACCACTGACCTTGCTCATCCAAATGTTTCATGTCACCTTATAGTCCACATAAAATCTAATTTTATCTTTATGCAGCAACCCTAGAGCCTCCAAGTGACTGTCAAGATAGGATACAATACAGGTAAGCCCTGCAGTTTGTAGGATATGTAACAAATTCTTAAAAATTATAGCTCTTGTCTTCAGAACAGCAGATCACTGGGAAATAAAAAGATTTTTATCACACAAAATTAGCCCAGTGGGCCTATCTCTAGTGCCAGTTAAAGGACTCTGTAAATGATTAAACATCTCTCTGCTGGTCAGAACAAGAAGTTGACATATTTTCTGGAAACTCATTTCTAGAGATTTTCTAGAAACTCTCCTAGAGAGTTTCTAATCTGAAAGACAATAGAGACAGCAGAAAGATTTACTCTTCCTTCTTAGTCTGATAGCTAGTAGTCATACATGGCTATTGAGCACTTGAAATATGACTAATCTGAATTGATATGAAATGTAAATACAAAATGCACATCAGAGTTTTAAAGTTTATTATGAAAAGAATGCAAAATATATCACTAATAAAATTTCATCTTCATTATAGGTAAAAATAATAATATTTTGATATATTGAGTTAAATAAACTTCATTATTAAAACTAATGTTACCTATTGCTTTTTACTTTTTTACTCTGGCTATTAGAAAATTTGAAATGACATATGTGGCTTGCATTTGTAGCTTACATTATATTTCTTCTGGAGAGTTCTGGTCTAAAGCATTGTGAATTCTGAGGCTGGAATGAGACTCTATGGGAAACAACTCTAATGTAAGCCTGATTCCTTTCACCTGCTCCAGTATGGCCCTAGGTGAGGAATTGTCTCTTCCAGTTCAGTAGTCAATGCAGACCAATGCAGAAACCTTCTAGCTACTCTCTTTGCCTTCAACTCACTTTCAATTCTTGCCCATGGAACTCCCACAGACATCTTTCTAAAGCAAAACTCTGATTATACTTTAAAAGCTGCAGTGCTGCACATGACCAACAGAAGCTTTTAAATTAATGTGGTGGATAAGACCTCTACAGTCTTTTTTCAGTATTCACTGCTAGGCATCCCAATGCAGGTCATGCTGAACTACTAATTTTTTCCTGAATATAATAATGATAGCAATACATTGAGAGTTTACTGTGTACTGGTGATTCATTTAATCATTACAAACAACTCTTTGGAGGTAGATTTCTCATTTCACAGAAAAAGCAACTGAAGTGCTAAGAGAGTAAGTAACAATCATGGGGATTTAAGTCATAAATGACAGAATTTAAACCAAGCAATCTACCCCAGAGTCTGGGTTTTTAACCACCAAACTATTGTTCCCTCTGCTCTTTTTCACCTTGTCAGTCCAGCTCACACATATACAGGCTTTAATACCCAGATCAACTATCTTATCTGCTATGAAAACTTCATCACACCCACAGGAAATTGCACAATTTCTCCTCTCAGCAAGTGTGTGTCACATTATTTTATTTACTGCACTCAAGTTGGATTCTTCTATCCTCTTGCCCTCTAGATAACATTGCCTCATGCCTCCAGTGTTTCAGGCAATGGAAATCCAAACCCTTTATCCCATATTCTCTGCATGAAGACTTTCATGTTCATAATCAACTCAGCCTCTGGATTCCTGTTACTGTGTTTGTTGTCTTTGCTCCTGACAATATTAATCCAAACAGGAACCCAGGCTGTGTCTCCAATTTTTACAAAAAATATCCCTTCTTTAAAGTATTTGTATTTAAAGCAACTTAATGAATGTCTGGGCATCATGGTTAGGAATTACATTACACTCTTCTGGAAAACAAATGACTATTTTGTCATATTTACTTCTGTTTTTAAAATTCATTTTAGATACCAAAGAGCTACTTACAGTCCCTTTAAGTGTCTGGGCTTTTGCTATCTCATTCTTGTTTTTTTCCTCCCTCGTCCATGCCAAGCTCTCTATTCACTCACCTCAATCTTCCCAACCTTCGCTAATTTTTTAAAGGAGGAATTCACATTTTCTCATGCAGAAGAGCTTTTGATTTTTTATTTTTCACTTAGGGTATCTTCTATCTAAAGGAACTTAATTTGTCAAATGGAGTTCACTCTCTGAGAGTGATACCATCTGGATTTCTTTAATGTTATTACTTTTGCCATGCTTGATTCAAATCTTTTTTAAAGGAGATAAAGCATTACAGATAAAGCTGAACCTTTATTATAGCTTTGCTTAATTATAAATACAATTATAAAAATTATTATTGTCCCATGTTTTCTGCTTTACTGACAGTAATGTTATGTGTGTATTTACATTAGTGGTATAATATTAAACATTTCATTTTATTGTAATTTTTCACTCAAGTTCATGCTTTGAAGATATATGTGTGTTTCACATATAGTTTTAGTTCATGCTTTTTAACTGCTGTACAATAAATATTTGACTATATGAATGTAATAAGTTTGTATACCATTCCCTTAGTATTTGACATTTAGTTTATTTGCATACTTTTGCTACTACAAGTTATGTTGTCTATACTTGTATGTGTGTGCACACATAGAAGTTTTGTTCAAGTTATGTACACAATTTCTTTACCATGTATATATCAGTTTTTTTCTTAAAATGCATTACAAATATCTTCAAGCTCATGGCATCCATTTCAACTGTGTTTATTCTTTTGTTTTATAGAATGTTTAATGCATAATTTTTAACATTTCAAATATTTTCTTTTATGGTTTGTGACTATTGTGTCACATTAATGAAATCCTTCCCTATTTTACCATCATAAAGATATCCTCCTACATTTTCATATAAAAGTTATAAACTCTACTTCTCACATTTAGTAAATGTGAAAATTATTATAATTTTTTTAATACTGTGTGGTTAGGTTGCAGTTTTTCCCATATACAGATGAATTACCTAGGACCATTTATGATATGATATTCCATCATCCAAAATCCTTTTGATGTCACCTCTGTCATATTATCAAGTTCCCAGAATATGGCAGTTTTTAGTTCCTTAATTTGGTCTGTTGGCATGGTGATTCCACTCTCATTTTCCTTCTTCCTATCTATTCTTGAAACTTTAAGTTTTTCAAAAAGTATTTTTTGAAAAGTTATGTATAGATTTATAGGAAAATAGAATAGACTGCATGAGAAGTGTCATTTTACCCACTCCAGCATACCTACAATAACTTATTCTACAATAAGAAATATCAATAACCTCAGATATGCAGATGACACCACTGTTATGGCAAAAAGTGAAGAGGAACTAAAGAGCCTCTTGATGAAAGTGAAAAGGGAGAGTTAAAAGCTGGCTTAGAACTTAACATTCAAAAAACTAAGATCATGGCATCCATTGCCATCATTTCATGGCAAATAGATTGGGAAACAATGAAAACAATGACAGATTTTATTTTCTTGGGCTCCAAAATCACTGCAGATGGTGACTGCAGCCATGAAATTAAAAGATGCTTGCTCCTTGGAAGAAAAGCTATGACCAACCTAGACAGCATATTAAAAAGCAGAGACGTTACTTTGACAACAAAGGTCTGTCTAGTCAAAGCTATGGTTTTTCCAGTAGTCATGTATGGACATGAGAGTTGAACCATAAAGAAAACTGAGCACCAAAGAATTGATGCTTTTGAACTGTGGTGTTGGAGAAGACCCTTGAGAGTCCCTTGGACTGCAAGGAGATCCAACCAGTCCATCCTAAAGGAGACCTGTCCTGAATATTCATTGGAAGGACTGATGTTGAAGCTGAAACTCCAATACTTTGGCCACCTGATGTGAAGAACTGACTCATTGGATAAGACCCTGATGCTGGGAAAGATTGAAAGCAGGAGGAAAAGAGGACAACAGAAGTTGAGATGGTTGGATGGGATCACTGACTCGATGGACATGAGTTTGAGCAAGCTCTGGGAGTAGTTGGTAATGGATAGGGAAGTCTGGCATTCTGCAGCCCATGGGGTTACAAAGAGCCAGTCACAACTATGCAACTGAACTGAACTGACATACCTACATGGGGCTTCCCAGATAGTGCTAGTGGTAAAGAACCCACCTGCCAGTGCAGGAGATGCAAGAGTTGTGGGTTTGAACCCTGGGTCAAGAAGTTCCTCTAGAGTAGGAAAAGGCACCCTACTCTAGTAGTTTTGCCTGGAAAATTCCATGGGCAGAGGAGCCCAGCAGACTATAGTCCATGGGGCCACAAAAAGTCAGATGTGACTGAGCCTGAGCACATATACCATATCTACACCATCTCCCCTATTATTAAAATTTGCATTAGTTTGGAAGATTTGTTACAATTAATAAATAAAATTGGCTGTTCATTGATACATTACTATTGATGCTGCTGCTGCCACTAAGTCGCTTCAGTCATGTCCAACTCTGTGCGACCCCATAGACAGCAGCCCGCCAGGCTCCG
>NW_011494274.1:2216758-2221288 GCF_000754665.1 Bison bison bison | reverse complement strand
GGACTCCAGCCTACCAGGCTCCTCCATCCATGGGATTTTCCAGGCAAGAGTACTGGAGTGGGGTGCCATACTGATACAGTATTATTAACTAAACTCCATAATTTATTCATATTGTCTTAGTTTTTTACCTAATATCCTTTCTCTGTTCAAGGATCTCATCCAGGAAACAAAATTACAGTTAATAATCACGTCTCCTTAGACTCCTCTTAGCTGTGACGGTTTCTTAGACTTTCCTTGTTTTTGATGATCTTGACAGTTTTGAGGAGTCCTGGCCAGGTATACTGTAGGATAACCATATATTGTTTCTCTTTTTTTCAATTATTTTTTATTGGTATATAGTTTTGGTAAAGAATTTGCTTGCCAATGAAGGAGATGCAAGAGATGTGGGTTCTATCCCTGGGTCATGAAGATCTCCTACAAGAGAAAATGGTAACCCACTCCAGTATTTTTGTCTGGGAAATCCCATAGACAGGGGAGCCTGGTGGGTTACAGACCAACAGGTCACAAAAAGTGAGACATGAGTGAGCACACACACACACATAGTTGATTTACAATGTGTTAGTTTCTGTTGTACAGAAAAGTGAATCAGTTACACACACATATATATCGACTATTTTTTTAGATTCTTTTCCCACATAGGTCATTACAGAGTACTGAGTAGAGTTGCCAGTGCCGTACAGTGGGTACTTATTAGCTATCTACATTACCTATGGTAGTGTGTGTCCATCCCAATCTCCCAATTTATCCCTCCCTTGCTTTCCCATTAGTTTGTTTTCTATATCTGTGACTCTATTTCAGTTTTGTAAATAATTTCATTTGTACCATTTTTTGAGATTTCATATATAAGTGATATATGGATATTTGTCTTCAATCAGTATGAGAATCTAGGTCCAGCCACGTCTGCAAATGGCATTATTTCATTATTTTTAATTAAGTTAATTATTAAATAGTTGGTTAGATTAACGTTGTGGCCTAGAACTAGATAAATGTTTATAAATGCTATACATGCATTTGTGTACTTCAGACTTTCTATACGTGCTGTTTGGCAGTGACGTAATATTTTTCAAATCTTCTACATCATTGCTAACTTTGTATTTATTATTTTTAAGAGAAGTATATTAAAATCTCCTATAATTGTGTATTAGTTAATTTCTCATAATCTTTTTCATGTTAAGACTAAATATTTGGATACATACAGATTCTGAATTTAATATATTCCTACTACATTATTCTTTTTATTATTAAATGATCACTTCACCCCTGATGATATTTTTGCTTTAAATCCTATCTTAATATTACAAAAACATAATATTTAACATAACACAGCCCCACTCATCAGCAGAAAATTGGACTGAAGATTTACTGAGCATGGCTTTGCTTACCAGAGCAAGACCCAGTTGACCCACAGCCAGTCCCTCCCATCAGGAAGCTTCCAGGAGTCTCTTATCCTCATCCAATAGGGCAGACAGAATGAAAACCACAATCACAGAAAATTAATCAAACCGATCACATGGACCACAATCTAGTCTAACTCAATGAAACTATGAGCCATGCCGTGTAGGGCCACTCAAGATGGACAGATCATTGTGGAGAGTTCTGACAAAACGTAGTCCACTGAAGAAGGGAATGGCAAACCACTTCAGCATTCTTGCCTAGAGAAGCCCATAAACAGTATGAAAAGGCAAAGAGAAATGAAACTGAAAGGTGAACTCCCCACATCAGTAGGTGGCCAATATGCTACTGGAGAAGAGCAGAGAAATAGCTCCAGAAGGAATGAAGAGGGTGAGCCAAAGCAGAAAAAGCTCCCAGCTGTGGGTGTGTCTGGTGGTGAAAGTAGAGTCTAATGCTGTAAAGAGCAATATTGCATAAGAACCTGGAATGTTAGGTCCATGAATCAAGGTAAATTGGAAGTGGTCAAGCAAGAGATGGCAAGAGTGAGCATCAACATTTTAGGAATCAGTGTACTACAATGGACTGCAATGGGCAAATTTAATTCACATGTCCATTATATCTACTATTGTGGGCAAGAATCCCTTAGAAGAAATGGAGTAGCCCTTATACTCCACAAAAGAGTCTGAAATACAGCACTTGGGTGCAAACTCAAAAAATGACAGAATGATCTTAGTTTGTTTCAAAGGCAAACCATTCAGTATCACAATAATCCTAAGTCTATTCCCCAACCACCATGCAGAAAAAGCTCAAGTTGAATGACTCTGCGAAGACCTGCAAGACGTTCTACTCTAACACCATAGGAAAGATGTCCTTTTCATCATAGAGGACTGGAATGGAAAAGTAGGAAGTCAAGAGATACCTGGAGTATCAGGAAAGTTTGGCCTTGGAATACAAAATGAAGCAGGACAAAGGCTAACAGAGTTTTTGCCAAGAGAACGCACTGGTCATAGAAAACTCTCTCTTCCAACAACATACGAGATGACTGTACACATGAATATCACCAGATGGTCAATACAGAAACCAGATTGATTATATTATTTCCAGCCAAAGATGGAGAAGTTCTACACAGTCAGCAAAAACAAGACTGGGAGCTGACTGTGGCTCAGATCATGAACTTGCTTATTGCAAAATTCAGACTTAAATTGAAGAAAGTAGGGAAAAACATTAGCCCATCAAGTATGACCTAAATCAAACCCCTTATAATTATACAGTGGAAGTGGTAAATAGATTCAAGGAATTAGATCTGATAGAGTGTCTGAAGGAAAAAGGGCAGAGGTTGTAACATTGTACAGGAGACAGTAATCAAGACCACCCCCAAGAAAAAGAAATGCAAAAAGGCAAAATGGTTGCTGAGGAGCCCTTACAAATAGCTGAGAAAAGAAGGGAAGCTAAAGGCAAAGGACAAAAGGAAAGATATTCTCATGTGTATGCAGAGTTTCAAAGAATAGCAAGGAGAGATACAAAAGCTGGAATCAAGATTGCCAGGAGAAATATCAATAACCTCAAATATGCATATGACACCACCCTTATGGCATAAAGTAAAGAGGAACTAAAGAGCCGCTTGAAGAAGGTGAAAGAGAAGTGTGAAAAAGCTGGCTTAAAACTCATCAGTCAAAAAACGAAGACCATGGCATCCGGTCCCATCACTTCACAGCAAATAGATGGGGAAACAATGGATACAGAGACAGACTTTATTTTCTTGAGCTTCAAGATTACTGCAGACGGTAACAGTGGACATGAAATTAAAAGATTCGTACTCCTTGTCAGAAAAGTGATGACAAACCTAGACAGCATATTAAAAAGCAGAGACATTACTTTCCCAAGAAAGATCTATATAGTCAAAGCTATGGTTTTTCCAGTAGCCATGTACAGATGTAAGAGTTGGACCATAAAGAAGGCTAAACACCAAAGAATTGATGCTTTTGAACTGTGACGTTGGAGAAGGCTCTTGAGAGTCCCTTGGATTGCAAGGAGATCAAAATAGTCAATCCTAAAGAAATCAATCCTGAATATTCATTGAAAGGATTGGTTCTGAAGCTGAAACTCCAATAATTTGGCCACCTGATGTGGCCAAACTCATTGGTAAAGCCAAGTCATTGGTAAAGACCCTGATACTGGGAAGGTTGTCAGCAGGAGGAGAAGGGGATGACAGAAGATGAAATGGTTGGAGGGCATCACTGACTCAATGGACAAGAGTTTGACCAAACTAAGGGAAGCCTGGTGTCCTGCAGTCCATGGGGTCACAAAGAGTCAAATATGACTGAGCAGCTGAGTTCAGTTCAGTTCAATCTCTCAGTCATGTCTGACTCTTTGCAGCCCCACAGACTGCAGAACTCCAGGCCTCCCTATCCATCACCAACTACTCCCTGAGCCTGCTCAAACTCAAGTCCATTGAGTCAGTAATGCCATCCAACCATCTCATCCTCTGTCATCCCCTTCTCCCCCTGCCTTCAATCTTTCCCAGCATCAGGGTATTTTCCAATGAGTCAGTTCTTCGCATCAGGTGGCCAAATTATTGAAGCTTCAGCATCAGTCCTTCCAATAAATATTCAGGACTGCTTTCCTTTGGGATGGACTGGTTTGATCTCCTTGCAGTTCAAGGGATTCTTAAGAGTCTTCTCCAACACCACAGTTCAAAAGCATCAGTTCTTTGGTGCTCAGCTTTCTTTCCGTTCCAACTGTCACATCCATACATGAGTACTAGAAACACCATAGCTTTGACTAGACAGACCTTTGTTGGCAAAGTAACATCTCTGCTTTTTTAATATGCTGTCTAGATTGGTCATAGCTTCCAAGGAGCCAGTATCTTTTAATTTCATGGCTGCAATCATCATCTGCAATGATTTTGGAGCCCAAAAAAATAAAGTCTGTCACTGTTTCCATTGTTTCCCCACCTATTTGCCATGAACGGATGGAACCAGATGCCATGGTCTTAGTTTTCTGAATGTTTAGTTTTAAGCCAACGTTTTCACTCTCCTCTTTCACTTCCATCAAGAGGCTCTTTAGTTCTTCTTTGCTTTCTGCCATAAGGGTGTTGTCATCTGCGTATCTGAGGTTATTGATATTTCTCCTGGCAAT
>NW_011494274.1:2212051-2216365 GCF_000754665.1 Bison bison bison | reverse complement strand
TTTTTCGATGATCCAAGGGATGTTGGCAATTTGATCTCTGGTTCCTCTGCCTTTTCTAAATCCAGCTTGAACATCAGGAAGTTCACGGTTCACATACTGTTGAAACCTGGCTTGGAGAATTTTAAGCATTACTTTGCTAGCATGTGAGATAAGTGCAATTGTGTGATAGTTTGAACATTCTTTGGCATTGCCTTTCTTTGGGATTGGAATGAAAACTGACCTTTTCCAGTCTTGTGGCCACTGCTGAGTTTCCAGATTTTCTGGCATATTGAGTACAGTACTTTCAAAGCATCATCATTTAAGGTTTTGAAATGGCTCAACTGGAATTCCATCACCTCCACTAGTTTCGTTCATGGTGGTGATTCCTAAGGCCCACTTGACTTTGCATTCCAGGATGTCTGGCTCTAGGTCAGTGATCACACCATCATGGTTATCTAGGTCATGAAGATCTTTTTTGTATAGTTCTTCTGTGTATTCTTGCCACCTCTTTTTAATATCTTCTGCTTCTGTTAGGTCCATACCATTTCTGTCCTTTATTGTGCTCATCTTTGCTTGAAAAGTTCCCTTGGTATCTCTAATTTTCTTGAGGAGATTGCTAGTCTTTCCTTTTCTGTTGTTTTCCTCTATTTCTTTGCATTGTTCATGTAGGAAGGCTTTCTTTTCTCTCCTTGCTATTCTTTGGAGCTCTGCATTCAAATGAGTATATTTTTCCTTTTCTCCTTTGCCTTTGGCTTCTCTTCTTTTCTCAGCTATTTGTAAGGCCTTTTCAGGCAACCATTTTGCCTTTTTGCATTTCTTTTTCTTGGGAATGGTCTTGATCCCTGCCTCCTGTACAATGTCATGAACCTCTGTCCATAGTTCTTCAGGCACTCTGTCTATCCGATCTAATCCCTTGAATCTATTTGTCACTTCCACTGTATAACCATAAGGAATTTTATTTAGGTCATACCTGAATGGTCTAGTGGATTTCCCTACTTTCTTCAATTTTGGCAATAAGCAATTGAGCCACAGTCAGCTCCCAGTCTTGTTTTTGCTGACTGTGTAGAACTTCTTCATCTTTGGCTGGAAATAATATAATCAATCTGGTTTCTGTACTGACCATCTGGTGATATTCATGTGTACAGTCATCTCGTATGTTGTTGGAAGAGAGAGTTTTCTATGACCAGTGCGTTCTCCTGGCAAAACTCTGTTAGCCTTTGTCCTGCTTCATTTTGTATTCCAAGGCCAAACTTTCCTGATACTCTAGGTATCTCTTGACTTCCTACTTTTGCATTCCAGTCCTCTATGATGAAAAGGACATCTTTCCTATGGTGTTAGAGTAGAACGTCTTGCAGGTCTTCGTAGAGTCATTCAACTTGAGCTTTTTCTGCATGGTGGTTGGGGAATAGACTTAGGATTATTGTGATACTGAATGGTTTGCCTTTGAAACAAACTAAGATCATTCTGTCATTTTTTGAGTTTGCACCCAAGTGCTGTATTTCAGACTCTTTTGTGGAGTATAAGGGCTACTCCATTTCTTCTAAGGGATTCTTGCCCACAATAGTAGATATAATGGACATGTGAATTAAATTTGCCCATTGCAGTCCATTGTAGTACACTGATTCCTAAAATGTTGATGCTCACTCTTGCCATCTCTTGCTTGACCACTTCCAATTTACCTTGATTCATGGACCTAACATTCCAGGTTCTTATGCAATATTGCTCTTTACAGCATTAGACTCTACTTTCACCACCAGACACACCCACAGCTGGGAGCTTTTTCTGCTTTGGCTCACCCTCTTCATTCCTTCTGGAGCTATTTCTCTGCTCTTCTCCAGTAGCATATTGGCCACCTACTGATGTGGGGAGTTCACCTTTCAGTTTCATTTCTCTTTGCCTTTTCATACTGTTTATGGGCTTCTCTAGGCAAGAATGCTGAAGTGGTTTGCCATTCCCTTCTTCAGTGGACTACGTTTTCTCAGAACTCTCCACAATGATCTGTCCATCTTGAGTGGCCCTACATGGCATGGCTCATAGTTTCATTGAGTTAGACAAGATTGTGGTCCGTGTGATCAGTCTGATTAGTTTTCTATGATTGTGGTTTTCATTCTGTCTGCCCTCTGATAAGGATAAGAGGCTTATGGAAGTGTCCTGATGGGAGAGGACTGAACAATAACAATATAACTTTAAAATCAATATAGTATAATTTAATATATAATATTGTAATAATCTAATACTATGCTTTAGTATCTATTGATACTAATATTGTAATCTCTCACTTTTTTGCTCCCTAATTGCCTGGCATATTTTTTTCACCCTGCTACTGTCTTTTGTTTTGACCCATACTTCCTTCTTACCTATTATTTCTTTTTTAATTTCTTTTACTTTTCTTTATTTTATTTTTAAAATTTATTTTTCTTTTATTAGCTTCTTAAGCTGAATATGTTTTCACTCTTCTTTATAGTGAGCCTGAACTTCCATTGGCCAGGCTGCTGTCTCTTCTTTCTGAAAGAACATCCACCTTCTTTGGGAGAGCTTTATATCTGCTCCTACTTCTCTCAAGAAGTGTTCTGAATAGGAGCTAGAATGAACCTGTTTCTCTCGTGGTTGAGATTGGCCAAAAGGCAGGAATCTGACTCAAGCTAGCTCAGAGACCTGTTCAGGATTATTCAAATTGGAGCTGAAGAAAATGTTTAAGGGAAGTTTGGGGCAGAAGTAGGAATGACTTGGAGGGAGCCTTTCTTCTGTGGTGAGAAAGGTGAAAACTTGATGCAACCCCTGCCACTTCCTGTAGACATTCACTCTGCAGGAGGCAGGAATGAAGCTGACACATGACGGACAGGACAAATAGGGGACATCCTGGGAAAACTGACCCCTCCCTAGCAATATCCATTCTTCCCATTTGTGGACCAATAAATTTCTCTCATAGATCCAGCTGGTTCAAATTGGACTTGCTTTCATCCAAAAAACGCCTGAATAATATTTATTTGATTGAGGGGAAAATATGTGTGTGATTGGGAGTATGAATACAGCTTTTGCTGAATCCTTTAAATTTTGTTATGAACTGTTTGCATTATTGTTAATTTACAAATATTTGATCAAACTATTTAGGACAGCAGCTTTCTCCCCAAATGTATAGTTTCCTCTGTTTTTGTCTTTTAAAATGTATGCCATTAGTTTCTAATTTTGTTGCCTTGTAGATAAAGAAAATAGCCCACCAAAGTTATTTTAACTTGGTATATATTGGGCTTTTCATTATGATCTGAAATAAGATCATTTTTTTATAAATGTTCTATATGTGTATTTTTTGATAGCAGGACACAAAGTTAAATTGATAACTTTTAATAATATTAGTAAAAAGTATATTATTAGTTAATTAATATTTTATTAATTAAATATTTAATAGTACTTAAAATTATGTTTAGTTTACTTAACCCATCAACTTCTAATCAGATCAGATCAGTCGCTCAGTCGTGTCCGACTCTTTGCGACCCCATGAATCACAGCACGCCAGGCCTCCCTGTCCATCACCAACTCCCGGAATTCACTCAGACTCACGTCCATTGAGTCAGTGATGCCATCCAGCCATCTCATCCTCTGGCGTCCCCTTCTCCTGCTGCCCACAATCCCTCCCAGCATCAGAGTCTTTTCCAATGAGTCAACTCTTCACATGAGGTGGCCAAAGTACTGGAGTTTCAGCTTTAGCATCATTCCTTCCAAAGAAATCCCAGGGCTGATCTCCTTCAGAATGGACTGGTTGGATCTCCTTGCAGTCCAAGGGACTCTCAAGAGCCTTCTCCAACACCACAGTTCAAAAGCATCAATTCTTCGGTGCTCAGCCTTCTTCACAGTCCAACTCTCACATCCATACATGACCACAGGAAAAACTATAGCCTTGACTAAACGGACCTTTGTTGGCAAAGTAATGTCTCTGCTTTTCAATATGCTATCTAGGTTGGTCATAACTTTCCTTCCAAGGAGTAAGCGTCTTTTAATTTCATGGCTGCAGTCACCATCTGTAGTGATTTTGGAGCCCAGAAAAATAAAGTCTGACACTGTTTCCACTGTTTCCCCATCTATTTCCCAGGAAGCGGTGGGACCGGATGCCATGATCTTCATTTTCTGAATGTTGAGCTTTTTCACTCTCCACTTTCACTTTCATCATTTTGAGTTCCTCTTCACTTTCTGCCATAAGGGTGATGTCATCTGCATATCTGAGGTGATTGATATTTCTCCTGGCAATCTTGATTCCAGCTTGTGTTTCTTCCAGTCCAGCGTTTCTCATGATGTACTCTGCATATAAGTTAAATAAACAGGGTGACAATATACACCCTG
>NW_011494274.1:2169945-2210901 GCF_000754665.1 Bison bison bison | reverse complement strand
ATGTCCATGTATAGAGTCTTCTCTTGTGTTGTTGGAAGAGGGTGTTTGTTATGACCAGTGCATTTTCTTGGCAAAACTCTATTAGTCTTTGCCCTGCTTCATTCCATATTCCAAGGCCAAATTTGCCTATTACTCCAGGTGTTTCTTGACTTCCTACTTTTGCATTCCAGTCCCGTATAATGAAAAGAACATCTTTTTTGGGTGTTAGTTCTAAAAGGTCTTGTAGGTCTTCATAGAACCATTCAACTTCAGCTTCTTCAGCGTTACCGGTTGGGGCACAGACTTGGATTACTGTGATATTGAATGGTTTGCCTTGGAAACGAACAGAGATCATTCTGTCGTTTTTGAGATTGCACCCAAGTACTGCATTTCAGACTCTTTTGTTGACCATGATGGCCACTCCATTTCTTCTGAGGGATTCCTGCCCACAGTAGTAGATACAATGGTCATCTGAGTTAAATTCACCCATTCCAGTCCATTTCAGTTCGCTGATTCCTAGCATGTTGACGTTCACTCTTGCCATCTCTTCTTTGACCACTTCCAATTTGCCTTGATTCATGGACCTGACATTCTAGGTTCCTATGCAATATTGCTCTTTACAAACTCTTTCGTTATTATTGTGTTTTCTGATGATTTCTAATAGCATATATAAATTTTTTAAGATTTATTTTTACATGTGTTTTTGCTTATATTTCAATATTGTTAAGTTCAAAACCTCTTTGTAAATGTAATATTTTTTTGTTTATTTAAAGCTTATCAACATAAAATGATTTGTGTTCCATTTGATGTTTTTGAAGTTAATTTCAACTTGTCTGAACTAGATAATTTTAAATAAATTAATTTTGGTTTACCATTGTCTCATTTCTCCCTTTGTTACATTTACCAACTTTTTATTATTTTATTTTTAGCCATACATAATGGTTAATTTTATGTGTCAACTGAGCCACAGTGTCCAGATACTTGGTCAAATAGTACTCCAGATATTTCTGGAAAAATGGTTTTTTGAATGAGATTAATATTTAAATCGTGAACTTTGAGTAAAGTAGATTGCCCTTCTTAATGCAAGTGGACTTCCTCCAATCAGCTGAAGGCTTTTATAAAACAAAATTGACTTTCCCTGAGCAAGAAGGAATTAGGCCAGCAGACAGCCTTCAGGCTAGTACAGCAGCATGGGCTCTTCCCTAGGTCTCCAGCCTGCCAACTTAAAGACCACCAAGGTTCCATAAGTATACGAGCCAATTCCCTAAAACAAATAAATCTTTCTCCATCTCTCAACCTATTGCTAAGTGTAGAGCATAATGATCTGACTTATACACATTACAAAATGATTATCATAATCATTCTTATGATATGTATATCATAATAGGTTTAGTGAACATCTATCATCTCACATAGATACAAAATTTAAGAAATAGAAAGCAAATTTTTTGTGTGTAATGAGAATTCTTAGAATTTGATCTGTTAATTTTCATATATAACATATGGCAGTATTGATTATATTTATCCTATTGTATATTATATCCCTAGTACTTATTTACCTTGTAATTGCAACTTTTGACTGCTTTCATCCTACTCTTCCTCCCCTGACCCCTCTCCTCTGGTATCCAGAAATCTCATCTCTTTTTCTATGAGTTTGTTTGCTTGTATTTGAAGGATAACTAACCTACAACACTATATTAACTCCTGTTATAGGTATTTCTATACATTTTAAAATGATCACTGAGATCAGTTTAGTTACAATATCTCACCGTGTTGTTGTTGTTGTTCCTTAGCTGTTAAGTTGTGTTCAACTGTTTGTGACCCCATGAACTACTGCATACCAGGCTTCCCTTCACTATCTTCTGAAGTTTGCTCAAATTCATGTCCAGTATGTCACTATACAAAGATTTTATGTACTTACTGACTGTATTTCCCACACTGTACATTATGATACTGGCACAGAAACAGACACACAGATCAATGCAGGAGAACAGAGAGCCCAGAAGAGAACGCACATGGATATGTGCGATTAATCTGTGGCAGAGGAGGCAAGCATGTACAGTGGGAAAAGAAAGCCTTGTCAATAAATGGTTTTGGAAAAACTGGACAGCAATATGCAAAAGAGTCACACTGGGCTATTCTCTCACACCATGCACAAAAATAAATCCAAAATGGATTAAAGACTTAAATGTAAGACCTGAAATCATAACACTTCTGGAAGAAAACAGGCACTAAGCTCTTGGATATCAACCTTAGTATTTCAGATATCTCTTCTCAGTCAAGGGAAACAAAAGCAATTTTAAACAAATGGGACATCAAACTTAAAAGCTTTTGCACAGCAAAGGAAACAATAATACAAAAAAGGCCACTTACTAAACGGGAGAAGATATTTGCAATTAACGCATCTCATTTAGGATTAATATCCGAAATATACAAAGAACTCATACAACTCAACATCAAAAAAAAAAAAAAAAAAAAGCCAACCTGATTAAAAAATGGGCAGAGGATCTGAATAGATGTTTTTCCAAAGAAAACATTCAGATGGCCAACAGGGACATAAAAACATGCTCAACATCACTAATCATCAGGAAAATGCAAATCAAAACCACAGTGAGCTATCACTTCACACCTGTCAGAATGGCTATTATCAAAAAGACAATAAATAACAAGTTTTGGCAAGCGCGTAGAGAAAAGTGAAGCCTCATGTACTATTGGTGGGAATGTAAAGTGGTGCAGACTCTATGGAAACAGTATAGAGGTTCCGCAAAAAAGTAAAAATAGAACTACCACATGATCCAATAATTCCACTTGTGGGTATTTATCCAAAGAAAAGATATACACACCCTATGTTCATTGCAGCATCGTTTACAATAGACAAAATATGAAAGCAACCTAAGTGCCCATCAAATAGATGAATGGATAAAGAAGATGTATATACTACAATGAAATGTTGTTGTTTAGGCACTAAGTCCTGTCCAACTCTTTTGCAACCCCGTGGACTGTAGCCTGCTGATCTCCTCTGTCTAAGGGATTTCCCAGGCAAGAATACTGGAGTAGGTTGCCATTTGCTTCTCCAGGGCTCTTCCTGACCCAAGGATCAAACTCACATCTCCTGCATTAGTAGGCAGTTTCTTTCCCACTAACCCACCAGGGAAGCCCACAATGAAATGTTGCTCTGCCATTAAAAAGAATGAAATAATACCATATGCAGCAACATGGATAGACCTAGAGGATACTGTGCTAAGGGAAATAAGTCTGACAGAGAAAGACAAATTCCATGTGATTTCGGTTACATGTGGCAGATAAAGAAAATGAACAAACATAGCAAAACAGATACAGAGAATACACAGGTGATTTCCAGAGAGGACAGAGCTAGGGGGAGAAAAGAAATAGCTGAGGGAGATTAGGAGCTACAAAATTCCAGTAGTCCATATGAGGCAATGGCACCCCACTCCAGTACTCTTGCCTGGAAAATCCCATGGACGGAGGAGCCTGGTAGGCTGCAGTCCATGGGATCGCAAAGAGCCGAACATGACTGAACGACTTCACTTTCACTTTTCACTTTCATGCATTGGAGAAGGAAATGGCAACCCATTCCAGTGTTCTTGCCTGGAGAATCCCAGGGACGGGGGAACCTGGTGGGCTGCAGTCTATGGGGTCGCGAAGAGTCAGACACGACTGAAGTGGCTTAGCATAGCATAGCATAGCATATAATTTAATCAATGTTTCAGACTCAAAGATTGAAACAGTATCTTATCAAATACCCCAGAAAACTCTCCATGGGTTTCATTCCAGTCCCAGTTCCTAATCTCGCCTTCAAAAGATAACTGCATCCAGACTTTTGTTATAATAATTTTCTTTAGGATTTTTCTCACCCAAGTGCACACCCTTTTTTCTTAACCACCATCTGTCTTTTAAGTCTTTTTAACTTCATTTTCTCCCTTCATTATTTATTTTCCTTATGATTAATGGGATGAAGAACCAAAGATTTTAAACTACCAAGTTTCCCACAGCCTGTTTTTGCTGGTCACACATTTATTGTGTAGTTCAACATGTTTTCCAGCCTTTGTGTCTCCTGCAGGTGAGCAGCTGGATCCAGAGGCAAATTCAGTCCCACTGGTAAGACAATCAGAAGCATATAATGTCTGATTTTATCCTCTTATGATGTTAGTAGCCATTTGTGATCAGCATTATAGGTTGAAGTATGATAACATTAAATTCTAACATTTTGTTTTCATTTATTACCTGGAAATAATTTTATAAGAAGGTGTTTGCCCTCATTTGCCATTTGATTACTCTGTAATACAACTGATACAGAAAGAAGCAGTTCATACAAGATAGACTCTTCATTCCTTTCTTTTATTCACCTAGTTTTCAAGTTAATGAACAGGTTCCCTGTCATCTTCAGTAGGTGACCAATTGGTTTGTCAAAAATATTCTAAGAATTTAGAAATATTAGATGGATTTTGATCTACTACAATTTTTATCTTTAATAAAACTAAATTTTGTATGCTAATTGTATCTCAATAAAGTGGTTTGGGGGCTTCCCAGGTGGCACTAGTGGTAAAGAACCCACCTGCCACTGCAGGAAACATAAGAGACATGGGTTCTGCTACGGAAGATCTCCTGGAGGAGAGCATGACAACCCACTCAATTATTCTTGCCTGGTGAATCCCATAGACAGATGAGCCTGGTGGGCTACTGTCCATAGGGTCACAAAGAATCAGACATACTGAAGTGACTTAACACTCATACTTGCAAAATGGTTTTTAAAAAACTCAAAATGTTCTAATTTTGACTAATAAGATTTTCTTTTAATTGACTGTGAAAGTTATTTTTATATTCTACTTATTTTTGACAGTTTTCTTGCTATCTAGAATGATATAAAAAACAATTTTATATTTAAGTATATGTGTATATTCATTCCAATCCCAAATAAAGGCAATGCCAAAGAATGTTCAAATTACCATACAATTGCACTCATTTCACATGCTAGCAAGATTATGCTCAAAATCCTTCAAATTAGGCTTCATCAGTATGTGAACTGAGAACTTCCAGATGTACAAGATAGGTTTAGAAAAGGCAGAGGAACCTAGGATCAAATTGCCAACATCCACTGAATCATAGAAAAAGCAAGGGAATTTCAAACAAACATCTACTTCTGCTTCATTGACCACGCTAAAGCCTTTGACTGAGTTGATCACAACAAACTGTGGAAAATTCTTAGAGATGGGAATACCAGACCACCTTATCTGCCTCCTGAGAAACTTGTACGCAGGACAAGAAGCAACCGTTAGAACCAGACATGGAACCACGGACTGGTTCAAAACTGGGAAAGGAGTACATCAAGCCTTAATATTGTCACCTTGCTTGTTTAACTTATACGCAGAGTACATCATAGGAAATGTTGGGCTGGAGGATTATATAAAAAACCTCAGACATGCAGATGATACCACTTTAATGGCAGAAAATGAAGAGGAACAAAAGAGCCTCTTGATAAAGGTGAAAGAGAAGAGTGAAAAAAGCTGGCTTAAAACTCAATATTCAAAAAACTAAGAACATGGCATCTGGTCCCATCACTTCATAGCAAATAGATGAGGAAAAAGTGGAAACAGTGACATTTTATTTTCTTGGGCTCCCAATTCATTGCAGATGGTGACTGCAGCCATGAAGTTAAAAAACCCTTGCTCCTTGGAAGAAAAGCTATGACAACCCTAGATAATGTATTAAAAAGCAGAGACATCACTTTCCCAAGAAGGGTCCATATAATCAAAGCTATGGTTTTTCCAGTAGTCATGTACAGATGTGAGAGTTAGACCATAAAGAAGGCTGAGCAAAAAAGAATTGATGCTTTCGAACTGTGATGCTGAAGAAGACCCTTGCAAGTCCCTTGGACAACAAGTAGATCCAACCAGTCAATCCTAAAGGAAATCAACCCTGAATATTCATTGAAAGGACTGATGCTGAAGCTAAAACCCCAATACTATGGCCCCTTGATGCAAAGGGCAGGTTCATTGGAAAAGACCTTGATGCTAAGGGTTGAGGGCAAGAAGAGAAGGGGGAAACAAAGGATGAGATGGTTGGATGGCATCACTGACTCAATGGACACGAATTTGAGCAAACTCAGGGAGATAGTGGAGGACAGGGAAGCCTGGTGTGCTGCAGTTCAAGGGGTCACAGAGTCAGAAACAACTTAGTGACTGAACAACAGCAATATGTGTATATTTTACATATATTAAAATGCATTTAAAGAACATACTGATATTTATAATTCAAATTTAAAACCGTGAGACTTTTGCTTAACCTCTTCTATATCATATCTGTATTTCTTTTACTCCATTCTAACAATCCTAGTTCTCAAAAACACAAAGGATTATAGAATATCCCACAGTTACTCATTTGCTTTACCCACTCTTCACATATAACAGTCTTGGAATATATACACTTCCCTGGTGGCTCAGATGGTAAAGCATCTGCTTGCAATGCAGGAGACCCGGGTTCAACCCCTGGGTTGGGAAGATCCCCTGGAGAAAGAAATGACTTAGAATAGAATGTCTTAGAGTAACAACATGCAAAAATACTGGAGTGAGTAGCCATTCCCTTCTCCAGGGGAATCTTCCTAACTCAGGGATCCAACCTGGGTCTCCTGCATTTTAGGCAGATTCTTTACTGTCTGAGCCACCAAGGAAGCCACAACATAATATTACCACCACCAATCATAATTCCCGAAAACAGTTAAGAATTTCTGTTTGCATGTGTTTGCCTCTTCTCCTCCACGATTTAAATGATTGGATGATTGAATTGTCTGTATTCTCATACCATCTTGCCATTGTGTAGTATAATTTCTTCCTTTTAAGCCTCATTTGGTCTTATTTCTGCAAGTAAATAAGTGTTTAATATTTACTACGAGTCATTAGGTTGAAGTCTCACTAGTCATATTGCTTGTCTGACACTTGTTTTCTTGTAGATTCCTTAGTAAAATCTCATGGGAACAATATTTCCTGAGTTCTTGAATGTTGATAACAGTTTCTGTATCCTTTATATTTGAAAGCCAATTTTTTTGGACATAAAATTCTTGGCTTGTATTTCTTTCCTTGACTATCTTAAATATGTTACTTCATTTATTCTGACATAAGTGTTAATGTCAAAAAGTCCAATGATAATCTAGTTTCATTTCCCCTGTAAGTTACTTACTATTTTTGTCTAGATTCTTCAAGGATTTTTTTTGTCTGAAATTTTTAATAATTCTATTAGAATATGTCTTGGTACAGGCACCTCCTCTTAAGAATGCAATATATTCTTTCAATGTGTTATTTAAAATATCATTTTATTTCAGCAAAATATCCTTGAATTACAGACTTCATTATCTTTCTCTTCCTTTCCTTCCCTTCCCTTCATTAGAGACATCTGCTATCAATATTTTAGATCCCCTTTTCCTAACTTTAATATTTGCCGTTTTCTTTCAACCTTTTGTTTTTTGTCTCTTTCTTCCTCTTGATTTTCATGTTCCCTCCTTTTCATGTTTTATTTCACCTTAGACATCTGTTGTGTTTATTCATTCCTGTTTTTCTTCTAGTTTAGTCATTTCTAAAATGATGTTTTTCCTGTATTTTTAATTCTTTGGTGAATCTGTCATCTCTTTGGTTAGGTTTTCTAACTCTTATTAATGTTATTCTTTCATGCCTGTATCGCTTTCTTTATCCTTTTAGTTTGTTTTGAAATAACTCATTACAGTTTTATCTGTTTGTTGAACATGTCTTTCTGGCATGCTTTCTTTGTCTGTGGGATGTTATTCTACTTTTTAATCTCTTTTTTTTTCCTATAATAATTTTACATAGCATTTGGCCTCAGTACTTTTCTATTGCTCATTTTCACGTGAATTTCGTTTTCCTGAACTTTTAGAAGGAGGCTTGGTTCAGAGATTTCTTCCAGCTGCGCCAAACAAGCACTTCTATTGTTTTTATATAGTATTTTAAAATATGGTGGCTCATTTTCTAAACCCTCCTGGCTCTATTGCTTCTACAGTTCTCTCCCCTAAAGTGTGTCCTTGGTGTGGAAACCTAGCCTAAAAAGGAGTCCAGGGGGGTCTGTTTTGAGGTTCCATGAGGTACCCTGCTTCAGGCACTTTAGGCTTACAGCGGGCTTCCCAAGTGGTGCTAGTGGTAAAGAACCTGCCTGCCAATGCAGGAGACATGAGACCTGGGTTCGATCCCTTGGTCAGCAAGATCCCCTGGAGGAAGGCATGGCAACCCAGTCCAGTAATCTTGCCTAGAGAATCCCACGGACAGAGCAGCCTGGTGGGCTACAGTCCATAGGGTCACACAGAGTCGGACACGACTGAAACAGCTTAGCCTGCACCAATTCATGAGCCCCCTCCTACTCATCCATTACCATGGTGGCAAAAAGTCTTTCCACTTTCATCTGGTCTCTCAAATCAGCTGTATTGCCCTCTCTGTGAATGACTTGGGCTATGTGTTCTCCCACTCACAGACAGATCCCTTTGCTCTCTTAACACAGATGTGGCTGTGACAGTTTATTACCACTTACTTATGAAAGGTTGTCACTGAGCCATGAAAGATGCCAGGATTCTTGGCCTTCAGAGGAGAGGATTTCCATCCAGGGCCAGTGATGAGGCTTGATCACTCAGAACTTCTGTGTAATAAAGTTTTATTAAAGTATAAAAGAGATAGAGAAAGTTTCTGGTATATACATCAGAAGGGGGCAAAAAGAGTGCCCCCTTGCTGGTTTTAGCAAGAAGTTTTATTCCTATTAGCAAGCTACTAATTAGGAAAAGGAAATGTCTCAAAACTCAGAGAGTGGCACCAGGCCCCTCACCCACAACATACATTTTGAGATAACATTGGTGCAAGGTGAGTCATCCCAGGCCATAAAACAATTGACATGAATCTTGAAGCAAGACAGATTTCCAAGGAAATACATAGCATCACCAATATAACTTAAGAGAACATTTCCATGAGTAAAACATACTGGATTGTTGAGCCATTTTCGGTTCTGAGTCTTAGGTGGAACCGATTTGAAGAAAGACAGAGTCTAAGGTAAATACATAGCTCATTAACATAGCTTAAGAAAAACATTTCCATAAGAAAAATACACTGGTTAGCTCAAGGTTTGAGAAAAGTTAAGTTCGGGGAACCAGGTGTCATCACGGCAACACAGAAATTTAAAAAAAACCTCCTTTTAATTTTATGTAGAGAAGCAGAAAAAAAGCATCTGACACTTGTAGTTTGTTTTCTCCTGCCAATTAAGAGAGAGAAAAAAAAACGCTTGACACTTGCAGCCCAATTCCTCCATTTGGAGACCCCTAGCCTTCCTGCCTATAACCCTCTCATTTATATTTGATTTTTAGAGATACATTGTCACTTAGTTTTTCTGTAAGTTATTTCCATGACTTTGCTTTTCTATGTACATACTCTCTCTGTTTTTATGTGGGGATTCAAGAAGATTCAAAAGCTATGCAGCCACCCCCAAAGCTGTCATTCCTAATTTACCCATTCTTGAGATTTTATTCTTCTACTCACTTGATGAGCTCAAACATATCTTCAATTAATGTTTTTGAATGTTTCTTTCTGAAAGATACATAAGTGATTTATTTTCCCTGCTCTTTTTTATCTTGGAATTTCTTTCATATGCAACAATTTGCTGAGTACAGAATGCTTAAATCTCAACCATTTCCTTCTAAGTCCTGTATTTCATGTTACACTGTCCTCTAGTTTTTAATACTGCAAAAGAGAAATTCAATACCAGGCTTCTTTCTTCTTTTATTTTAAAGAAATTTTTGTGTTTTTGTTGTTGCTGTACATTTGATAGTGAAATGTTTGCATAATTTAAAAATTACACTAAGCTACATCCAAATCAGGTTTGTCAAAACTGCTGTAGGGATAGTCAAACTAATGTGCACGTAACCTTGGTTGTATGGAAACACTTTTCAATATATTATATATGTATGAGAGATGAACGGTTTTAACAGAATCAGTTTCCAGAAGCTCAGCTTCTACATGTAAATTTTCCTAAAATTGGCCTACCTAGGAAAAGACATACAGTCAAGATATCATGAGGTTCTTCTTTCTTTTCATAATTGCCTTCCTCCCACTTTAGAAAAGAAACAAATCTCTCACTCTTCCAAATCTTAATAAGGTGTCAGGGCAATCTTTCTAAATGGCTACAAGTTCATCAGCATTTCTCCCATAAAGAGGTGGAGTCTTCATCTCCTCTTAGATCTGGGCTAGATTATGACAGCTTTGAACAACAGAGTCCAGTAGAAGGGACAACTTCCAATGTGAGGTCATAAAAGTAAAAGCACCTTCTGTTTTGTTTGCTGGGATATTTGCTCTGGCCTTTAGTCCTGTAAGAAGTCTCGCTGCTCTGGCCCGGGCAGCTTGTTTCGTAGCATGTTGTAGCCTAAGCACACACAAGCATATTGTAGCCCAAGCTACATGGAGAGGCTGTGTGTGAGCCCTCTGATGGACATTTTCAGCAGAGCTCATATTTTAGTCATCCATCCCAACACTGGACATGGAAGTGTAGGAACTCCTAGATAATTCCAGTCCCAAGCCTTCGAGTCACCCAAACCTTTGATCTTTGATTCTTCCCATCTGAAACCCCAGACATTATGGAGGAGAATAAGACCTTACTGCACCCTGACCAAATTCCTGACCCACAGAATCTGTAAACACAACAAAGTGATTGTTTTATGTCTCTGAGTTTCAGGGAAGTTACTCTAATAACTGAAACAGGCACATTGGCTAGAATTTAAAAACCTCCAGGGTGACAAACAAGGCAATAGTTTGAGACATTGGTGTAGATGTCAATAAAGGAAAGTGCTGGAATCACTGGGTAGCACATCATGCTGCCTGTCATTTGGCCTCTGATTCTTTGTTGTCAACAAAATTATGAGAAGAAATTATGGATTTATCAGATGCTAGATAATTCAAATAACTTTTATCTTTTGTAGTTATGTGACCTTTAGGTGTACAAAAGAGACGGGATTGAAAGCATGCATGACATTGTATAACAAAAATTCTTATTGATGCAAACAAAAATTTTCCTCATTTTCATCTATACAAATAGCAAATGGAATGGATGCTGAATTATTTATCATTCTAACAATAAGTAACATTCATCCATGATCATATGAACTGACTGACAAAAGATAAATAGCCTTAACCATCTCGTTAAAACTGCATTCCAAATAAAATCATACTTCATATGGTTAATAACTAGCAAAATGTGTGATACATTTATATTATTTTGATCTGTTGGGAATCAATAACTTAATGACAGCTGAAACTAGAAAAAATTTGTGTAATTTTCAGAGCTTGTGGTTATAGAAAATTTTTAAAGTTTAAGTTTAAATGTATATTCATATTTCTAGTATTAAAAATATGAAGATTAACTGAGAAAATCCATATATAAATTACATTATATTGCTATAAATCTTATAGAAAAGGGAAAAGTGAACTGAAAATGTGTGGAACTATTTTAAATTTCCACCATTTAAAGATGAGTTTGTTCAAGTTTTTTTTTAAAGTAGACGATGGTCATCACAGAAATAATTAAGCCATTTAAATCACATTGGACACTTTTTAAATAATGATTTAAATAAATAATTTTGTTTTAAAATACAAATGGTCATAGTACACTATAAAGAAGATCATTTACAACTGTTTAAATTTATGATAGCAACTTAGAAATGTATGAAGCATCTAAATTTCTTTACTACCTTTATCTTTTGAGCTTTTTAAATCTCTTCCTACAGTCTAAGCAGCTCTCTTTTCATCTTAGTCTATTGTCTTATCATCTTCTCCTTCCTCTTTTGTTTGATAAAGGACACATTTTTGAGAATTTTATTGAGAACACAAAACAGATGCCTTCAAAGATTTACTTTGGATCCCTTTAGTTAACTGTTTTTAATCTTACAAAATTTTTTTCTTTTTATCTTTAATGAACCATTTACCATTTCTTATATTTCACAGTATTTTCTCAAGCCATTTGTTGATTTTTTTCCTTTGTTGATTCACATGCCTCTGATTGTCCACTTCCTCCTTAGAAGTGTGATTGTATTACCTGTGAATGTAGGCAGTAGAAGTAGTTGAGAACTCTCAATGTGCTTCGACCTTGCTATAGTTGTAAGGATTCTGCGTGTAATTAGGTTAATGAAAATTCTTCCCATCGAATAAAAGACCTTGACCCATATTCCTGCTGACATTATTGGAATATTGCATTGCTTTCAATAATTTTAATGAGTGTTACTACAATAAAGCAAATTGGAAATAATTAACCAGTCACCCTGATAATCTTCAAGCTAGGAATCAGAAGCTTTCAAACGGGTATACCAGCAGGGGCATCCTTGTTTGCAGAGAGTCAGAGGGGGAATGGAGTGTGTTGAGAACCTAGTATGTTGGCCGCACTTTAGTGAAGACAGGAACAGCAGAGGGCAATGACTCTCACAAGTCTCAGGAAGAGGTGTGTGGCAATGAATCCCAGCTCATGGTTCACTGAAAATCAGCATGCTACAAGATGCTGATCTTTGATTCGAGCATTTTCTCAGCCCAGCTGCTGCCTAAGAGCCTTTAATTAGAAGAAACATAATACTCTTCAAACCATGATGTTGGCTAGCATTCGTTTGTATTTGGTTCTTACTGAGGCCTATATTTAATGCCATCAGAGCTCACTCTGGGGAGAGTGTGAGCCTAACCTCCTAGAGCCAAAAATATCCTCCAGGCACAAACACAAACGTGGGTTCCATTCCATACTAAGTCAAAGAAACATATTATTTTCCTATAGCCAGCAAAGTTGTAAGGAAAACAAACACTGAAAGGCAGCTCTCCAAATAGTGTTGAACTCTGTAGACCACACCTATTTTATGCTCCGTCTTTTCTGGATCTACACACTTAAAGTGGGAACTTTCATGCAATATGACCCTTGCCCTCCCCAAGCAGTGGATTGACCCAGAGGTTGGCACCAGCAAGGCCAATCGAGTGTCCCATCTCTCTTGTTACAGCTGGTTGTTCTGAGGTGAGCGCCTGCATCAGGAAGTCCCACAGTGCACATTTGGACGAGGGACTGAAGGAGTCAGATCAGTCTCTTCTCAAAGGTGAAGAGGGACCCTCCTGCCATTGTTTCTGCCACGTGGACAAAAGCAGACAGCACCACGAGAGATGACTCCGGTTGTAATGGGGCGCCATCTGCATGCTGGCCTCTTCTGTAGCCGAAGCCTTTAACCCTTCCTTAGATTCCCTGAGAGAGCCAAGAATCTTTAAAATAAATTCCCATTGTTTTAAACTAAAGTGGTTTGAATTTGGTGTCTGGACTTGCACATAGTGGATTCCTGACTTTAAAAAAAAAATCAGGTTTATCAAACCTGAATGCCACTGAGTAATTATTGTTATTTTTATGAACTAGAAAAGTGTACCATTCCTCTTGGTCATTGAGTCATTCCTTTTGCCCGTTCCTTATCGCCTTATTTTGTGCTCTACTTGGGGTTGGAAAATCCTTTTCTTGAAATGGCTTCTTGTGAACAGCGATTGCTCTGAGAGTTTATCTAGATAGGCCTGTTTCCATATGCACTGGGTTTGATTGATACATGCAGTAAAATATCCAGCACTGTGACTTTTGCTGCCAAAATTCTCTTAGAAATGGAAACCAGAACAGCCTTTTTTTTAAGATAGGCCATATGCCAAGATTTTTTTTTTTCATTTAAGGAAGAATATAGGAAGTAAAATAAATGAAAGAAAAACAAGTCACGGCCCCAAGAAGAACTGTGCACTGCTTTGCAGCAACTGCTCCACAGGGACAGGGCACAAGGCCACCACACAGCATGAGTCAGTCAGTCAGTCAGTTCAGTCGCTCAGTCGTGTCCGACTCTTTGCGACCCCATGGACCGCAGCACGCCAGGCCTCCCTGTCCATCACCAACTCCCGGAGTTTACTCAAACTCATGTCCATCAAGTCGGTGATGCCATCCAGCCATCTCATCCTCTGTCGTCCCCTTTTCCTTCCATCTTCAATCTTTCCCAGCATCAGGGTCTTTTCCAATGAGTCACTTCTTTGCATCAGGGGGCCAAAGTATTGGAGTTTCAGCTTCAGCATCAGTCCTTCCAGTGAATATGCAGGACTGAACAGCATGAATAGGGCTCACCAGGAAGGCTGAGCACTGTCCCTGCTCCAAAGTGGAGGCCAGGAGAATGAGCGTCCCTGTAATGAGAGGAGATGCTGTGTGTGTGTGTGTGTGTGTGTATGTGTGTACTCAGTCTCTCAAACAATTGGAATTATAAATAAAAAGAGGAATTTCTTCCAGGAGTTGCCTCTACAATTAGCAGAATGCCTCTAAAGAAGGCAGTGGGAAGGGGGATTGGTGGTCTCACTCTCATAAATAGCCAGCCACATCTGCCTTTGGCATAGCTCCTCTTCAATATGCTTGCCTTGCCTTTTCAACCTCTGTTCTCAATTCTATCTCAATGTTACTCTCATGCAACACGTGCTACAGGAAAGGAATCCTCTCCTGGGGATTCTTTCATGCTCACAGGAATTCCTGCTGCAAATGCAGTTCTCTAGAAAGGCACACGCATGAACAGAATGGAGGTGGTCCTTCATCCCACTCCCTCTGAAACAAACCAGGTGCTGAGATTTCCATCTCCATCTCAAATTTGAGGATAGACATAATTAAAGCTTTCCTCCTACTCTTCCATACATCAATGCTGGTTAGCTCCTACCATCTGAGAGTTTCTTGCATACACCTGGAAATAAATATGAGTCCCTGAATACACAGCCATGAAGCCTCTGCACCAAGATTTCAGATCCTTTCCCCATCCGTTTCTTTTCATTTCTTCTGTTTATCCAGAAGATGCTGCTCTTGCTGCAAATGTTGATTGCAACTTCTAACCACATGGACTTAATTAATTGCCAGTTTGGTCAAAACAAGCAGCCTTACTGTATTTGTCTTATATTCTTCTCCTCTGTAGTTATTTACTGCAGAGGAAACCACAAACTTAGGCACTGAGGAGCAGTTATCCTATAAAAATAGACAGTCACAGCAACATGTGGGACACAACAGAAGTTTGGCATCGTCAATTACAGGACTGGAACTCAGGAGCTGAGCTCCATGCCCCAATAAGGGTTTGGGGTAAGTTATCAGATCATGCCTAGGAATCATATTAGGAAAATACCTTCTGAAATGGCGACCACCAACAGGTCTGTGGTCCTTTGTCCAAAAAGTTCCTAAGTAGAAGACCTAGAGATGAGACCACAGATGACTGGCAAGGGAAATTCTTAAAGGATCTCTTCTTTTGACAGACTCCTCTGTTTGGGCTGTTAAATGAAAGAAGATGAGAAGGGTTCTATGGGTTTTGGCCTCTCTGTAGCATCCAACAAAGTTGCAGACGTGGTGCCTGTTCCTACATTAGCACTGCAGCATAGAACATGATTTGTGACAGGGTATTAGAAACCAGCTCAGGTCTAGTTGAGGTTTTGATTAGGAAGGTCTTGATCATTCATTATTAAAAAACATTAGACAATACTGATGAACATGTTAGCCTGGGTAAAGTTTCCTTTGAAAAGCTCGAATCTTCCAGCAACAAAGTTCAGTGGTCTTGTCAACCAGCAGTGCAAATTTGAGAACCAAGGCAGAACGTAGGAGATCAGTTCCTACAAATTTGTTCATGAGGAAGGACAAGCTGTGTGCAGCACATGCTCCAAGGTGGTGACTACTCGTAGGCCCTGATTACAGGTGTGCAAACCAGCAGGGAACCCGGGAAATCCCACGCTTCCTTCAGGTAAAGCAAGGTGCATGGAGACAGGTTAGTCACAGTAAGACTTATTTAGGGCTCCTTAACAAGCAGAGCTGAGGGCGAGGGGAACCTAACCAGGCTTCAGCTGTATGGTCTAGTACATATCATTTACTCTTCTGACACTCTTTCTTTAACGTAAAAGGAGGGAGTTGCATCAGATAATCTCTAAGGGCTCTTTCTGGGAGGCAAATTTTATGACACTCAATTAAGATACTCAATCATCCTTTAGATTTCAAGGACCTCAGGGCATATGAGATTTTTCTTTTAATTACTTCTGTGATAAATAACATACTTGGAACATTATTAGTTCAATAATCATGTGCTGGACAACATAGAAAATATTCCTAGTATTTTTCTCTCGTGTTTTAAAAAGTAATGTGGCAGAGATGGTCATTGTGTGAGGTAAGTCCATTATTGAAAATATGATGTGTATTTTAGACACCCCTGTTTATGAAAAGGTACATTTTGGTCACATCTCTTACACTGGCTCTTAGCCAGAAAAGAAATTTTTTTGTGCTCAAATGGGGGATATTACAAAGGTTAATTAGATATTGTAGCAACTTTAAGTGAAGTCAGTACTTTAGGAATCAGATGAGTATTTAAATAATTTTAATGTGACCACTGAATCATATATATACACCATCATATATACATATAAAGATTCTTTTCCATTATAGCTTGTTACAAGATATTGGATTGCAGAAAACTGGAGCTGAGCAAATGGTTACTGATAAGGAAAAAAATTATAAAACTATATCCTTAGCACATGCAGTACACAAAAGTAAATTCCATTCCAACAAATGGCATGACTTAGAGCTAAATGTGAAGAGCAATTTTTAAAACTTTGGGAAGAAAATATAATATCTTTATGATTTATAGTAGGGTTGTATGAGAAATTATTTTAAATTGAAATTTCAAACTTCTGTTTAACAAAAGACATTGCAGAGAAAGTTAAAGGACAATTACAGTCTAGGAAAATTTTGCAACAGAGAGTCGCTTCCAGATAATTTGGGATGAAGTGGAGGGTTAGAATTAACAGATGTGAAGATGGATTGGTTATGAAGCCCAAGGAAGAGAGCTAAGTTAAAAACCTATCTCAGTTTTCCAGTGGAAGCAATTTGTATTTGCTCCTCTCACTTCTGCACTTTATCACAGAACTTGTAAGATAAAACTATTTTTTGCTTATAAGTCTGTCTCCCCCACTAGACTGGGATCCTTTTAACGTAAGACTCAAGTCTTGAATCGACAGCCTCAGTAACAAAGGGGCTCCAGAATAGTTCTAGAACCTGATCTTCTGCCTGTCTCAATTATTTGTGGACCGTGGGAACTCATTCAAGTTATTTCACTGCCCTGGGCCCAGCTTGCCCACTTGTGTGATGATGAGAGTAACAATAATTAAGCCTGCTTCAGTGGTCAATATGTCAAATGAGTTAATACACGTAAATTGTTTGACACAGTAGTAAAGAATCCTCCTGCCAATGCAGGAGGTGCAGGAGATGCAAGTTTGATCCCTAGGTCGAGAAATGTCAGTAAGAAATGGCATTTCTGCTCCAGTATTCTTGTCTGGAAAATTCCATGGACAGGGGAGCCTGACAGGCTATGGTCCATGGGGTTGCAAAGAGCAGGACAGGACTTAGTACAGCACCCACTGCATTTAGAACAATGCCTGAACACAAGCATTTGTGGAGTGAATTAGCCATACAAGTGACATGGGCAAACTTTTCTTTATGTTTGGCAAACTTTACTTCTCCCTGAAGGAATTCGAATTACACAATCTCAACTGCATTTCACCCGCAGCTCAAAGCAAATAAGTACTTGACAAATATTTCTTTTCTTTCTTTCATTCCAAAAATCACCACAGATGACAAAGATGATACACAGGGGCTTTTTTCTTCAGAATTTTGAGGAAGAAGTAATAAACAATGGGGATGGTACCTGGAGTTAGCTAAACTGTGACGTTCAGGGTCCAGTCTTCCTAACTGCCAATGCTAAATAAGACTTCTGAATCCAAAGGCAAGGAGTTAGGATCCAGCTACAAAGTTAGAGAGAAGAGTGCATAAGATCATTCTCATTTCTGAAAACAACTGAGTTCAAGGGTTTCCCAAAACCATCCTCAGACTCCATAATTCACTAGGAAAATTCACAAACTCAATCAAAGCTCTTACGTCCATCGTTGAACTTATTACAGGGAAAGAATACATTAAAATCAGCCAAAGGAAGAGCTGCATCAGGCAGAGTCTGAGAAAGAAGAGAAAGTGGTAGCCGCTCATTCGCATCCAACTCTTTGCGACCCCGTGGACTATAGCCCACTGGGCTCCTCTGGTCATGGAATTCTCCAGGTAGGAATACTGGCGTGGGTAGCCATTCCCTTCTCCAGGGGATCTTCTTGACCCAGGGATTGAACCTGAGTCTCCTGCATTGCAGGCAGATTCTTTACCATATGAGCCATCAGGGAAGCCCCAGGGCAGAGAGTCTAGTTCAGTTCAGTTCAGTTGCTCAGTTGTGTGCCCAACTTTGCAAACCCATGGACTGCAGCGCGTCAGGCTTCCTTGTACATCACCATCTCCCAGAGCTTGCTCAAACTCATGTGCAGAGAGTCTAGGAGAGTCCCAAATGTGACCTTGCCATTGTCCACAGGAGGTTCTAGCATTGGTGTGTGATAGTACTTACTGAGTGTTACCACTCTTGGAAGCTCACCTGAGCTTCTGTGTCCAGAATTGTATTGAGGCTTCATTACATAAGCATGATTGGTTGATTGATTGCCCACATGGATAAAGTTAACCTCTAGATCCACTGATACTATATCAAAGTGAAAGTTGCCCAGTCATGTCTGACTCTTTGCTACCCCATGGACTCGAAGAATTCTTCAGGCCAGAATACTGGAGTGGTTAGCCTTTTCCTTCTTCAGGGGATCTTCCCAACCCAGGTCTCCTGCATTGCAGGCAGATTCTTTACCAACTGAGCCACCAGGGAAGCCCTTGATACTTGATACTATACCAATCCCCACCCTAAATCATAAATTGATCTTTCTGGTGAAGCCAGCCCCTGCCCCAAGTGTGGCCCACCAACAGAAGGAGGGTGAGGAGGGGAGGGAGGAAGAGGAATTAGATGGAAGAGGGGAGAAGAGATAGGACAGGACAAGATGTTTTGTGAAGAAGGAAACTTCACTTCCCAAGTTCATGAGCACCACTCAGTAAGCATTTGCTTGCTTCATAGCCACCCTATGAGATGTTCAGGATTGTGTAGCTGAGAAAACTGAGCCTTAAGGAGGCCAAGTAAATGGCCCTAGGTCCCCCAAGTTAGAAAGAAGACACACTAGGTCTGGAACCAGGTCTTCTGCCCCACATTCCTGTTCTCTTTAGTACCAATTACAGTCTGTTTTCAGCACTTATGTCAGTCTTTTTGTTTTTTTTACCTTTTTGAAAAATTATATAGTAAATATAATAAATTTACAATGTTGTCTTTGTTTCAAGTGTACAGCAAAATGATTCAGGTATCATACATATACATCATACACACATATGTATATATGCATATATCATATATATACATCATACATACATCTATGCATACATACATATTCTTTTTCAGATTCTTTTCCATTATAGCTTATTACAAGATATTGAATATAGTTCCCTGTGCTTTACAGTAGGTTTTTGTTTGCCTATTTTATATATAGTAGTGTGCATATGAGAAGGCAATGGCACCCCACTCCAGTACTCTTGCCTGGAAAATCCCATGGATGGAGGAGCCTGGTGGGCTGCAGTCCATGAGGTCGAGAAGAGTTGGACACAACTGAGCGACTTCACTTTCACTTTTCACTTTCATGCATTGGAGAAGGAAATGGCAACCCACTCCAGTGTTCTTGCCTGGAGAATCCCAGGGACGGGGGAGCCTGGTGGGCTGCCGTCTATGGGGTCACACAGAGTTGGACACGACTGAAGCGACTTAGCAGCAGCAGCAGTGTGCATATGTTAACCCCCAACTCCTAATTTACCTCTCCCTCAAGGACACAGCTTAGTGACTAAACAACACGCCCCCCTCCACTACCCACTTTGGTGACCATTAGTTTGTTTCCTATGTCTGCAAGTCTATTTCTGTTTAGTAAATAAGTTCATCTGTATCATTTTTTTTTTAGATTCCACATATAAGTGATATATCTGTCTTTGTCTGACTTCACTTAATATGATAATCTCTAGGTCCAGTCTTCACTTTACTCCAACCCTGCCCATTTTAAACTTTTCCTTAAAGTGCTTACAGAAGGCTCTTGCTTACATTGTTAAGTTCTCACAAAGTTTTGCAATAAATTAAAGGGATGAAGATTAGCAACTTTGGAATGTGGGAATAATGATCGTGGGCCAAAATGTATCATCAAAAGGATATGCAGTTTTTTGCTTTGTTCTGAAATTTCATCATGATGGAGCAGCCGTTTGTCTGACCTTCCGCCTCAGTGGCCCTCCTTCTCCACAGGTGGAATTGGCACCTGTGTCAAAGAGCTAAAAACAGATCTTCTTTACGGGCCAAACTGCCTACAAACAAAGGTTTAATGGGTTTGGACAGCATGGCAGGCTGGTAAGAGGTAAGACAGGCCAAGGGCAAGCCCTCAACCCCACTTTAGACTTTGCTGTCATCTAGCTCCTAAAACTGTGCTTTTTGGCTATTGCGCCAAGAAAAACTTAGCAACTAGCAGTTCATCTAATTATTATCAAATGTTATTGAAAAATATAATCAACAGAAAATAAAACTAACTGTATGTGGTAAAACGTATTACAGATGAAAAACTGAAAAATTGCAAGTGGAAAACAGACTTGGTAGAAATAGCTTTTTAAAACAAACTAACAGTATCTAAATTTGCATATGATCTAGAATGCTTATTAGCCAAAAGTGAATGGAAGCATCAAATCTTTACATATATATAAATTAGACCTGAGGGATGACACTGGTAGAAATCACTTCTGCAAAGAAAACTCATAACCACAGAATGTACAACTAGGTAAAAGTTGAGACATAATAAATTAATCAAACCAGAAACTTAATTAATCCTAGTGATAATCCTTTTATTCAAACAAAAATAAAAATGGTGTAACTGGTTTATGGAAATATTATCCAAGGATCACTTGATTTAACAAAGATTAATCCTAATTTTTTTTCAATAAAACCCATCAATTTTGGTATAATTTGTATTAAAATATTTATGTACATAAACAGAGATAAAACATCTATGAGATCAACATGGAAGTCCAAAGCAGTGGGATCTAAATATTATTGAAATATTTTTTACTCTTTCATTCCTTTCTGCAGGACTGATATGAAATTATATAACCATTAACTTTACCAAATGCAATTTGGTTACACTGAGAATTTTACAAAGGTTTACAAAAAGATTACCATAGCAAATAATTTGAATTTGATTTGCGTAACCCCTGAAGTATACGAAAAAGTGTTTAAACTCATTGTGGGACCTGCTTTGACTCGGGAACACTGAAGCAGAGAAGAAGAGACAACAAGGTAAGCGGTTGGAGCCTCTTCCTTCCCGAGTTCTCACGATGGCCTCCAAGGCCCTGCCTGGTCTAGATCCGCCCCTTCTATGGCCTCATCTCCTTCCACTGCTCTGAGCCCTTCCCAGCTCTACCTGCAGCAGAGGAGAGCTGCAGGCTCTTACTGCATCACCCCCTTTGCCCTCCCCTCCTACCCACATTAACTTTTAATCCAAGCTGATCAGAATCCTGGCCCCCAGCTTCAGCCCCGTGGTTGGGGCAGCCATCTGCTACCAGGCCAAGCTGGGCTGACCGCTAAAATGCCAGTCTGCAGCGTGGTTCCACTTGCTTAAAGAAGTCCCCGTGTTCCTTCCGCTCACCTCTCTTTGTCTGGGCTACCAGCATAATCTCCAGTGAGCGGATGCAGTGCATACGACCAAACTTCTATTATCATCTTTGCCAACCCAGTGGACACGTCTGACTCAGAGTCCAAACCCTTCCTGTCTGCCACGTCCCTGCCCTTTCTCATCCAGTTGCAGCAAGAAAAGCCCCAGGCTGGCCTCCTTCTCATCGTAGTGTTCCCTGTCAAGCCAGCCTAACTCAGTCAGGCAGCGGTCCAGCAGGCCCAGACGGACACATGGTGATATATAAATGTCTGCAAAGCTCTTGTCGGGGCTCTGAATGAAGTTCAGGACAAGCAGAAAACTACAGATGACATAAGTTGAAGAGGCCAGTGACACATTTGTACCACGCACACACTGTGTCCAGACAATGCCTCAGCACCAAACCTTCCTTGTTTAAAGCAAAACAGAGCTATCCCCTTCTGGCCTCCAGCTCCTACCCTCCCAGCTATTCCAATAAGATTCACGACAATTGATTTCTCACCGAATTCCACTTAAATCACTTGGTCCCGATTTACCTGGCAATCCTAAACCCACAAGTTGAGCTAGCTTTCCAAAGGAGTCTTGAGTTTCACAGTTAATAGACGTGTTACAAAACAAAAACAAAGCAGAACATCACACTGGGTTGAAGCCATCGTGGGGATCTTTTATTTTTTTTTAAAAAACCAGAAGTGCGGATTTGTGATACAAGCAGCTGCTACAAAACCAAACAAATGACAGGACTCAGCTCAGAGTTTGAGCCTACCCAGGGTCTGAATTATGTTTGCTTTGAGGTTTTCTGAAAGGTCATGAAGCCTAACAAAGTTCAGATGAGACTTGGCTGCTTCTCCGTTAGGCTCTGGCTCAGAACTTGCGGCGTTTCATGTGGTTTGGAGTTTTCAAACACTGCGCTTTGCACAGCGCTAATAAATGATTCTTGCTCAGCATGGAAAGCAATTAAATGTATGGCCTCTTGGGTTTTTGGTCTTAGAATCAGTATTTATTTATTAGGAGCTGCGAGAAGGGCTAAATGGCCTAGAAGAGGGATCACACATAATGAGAGGGGTGAATTTGCTGAAGACACCACATTTTAGATGACTAGAGGCCTGAAAAGCAAGAGAGGAACTCCTGAGGAACCAATAAAATTAGGCCACTGGAAAACTTGCTAATGAATTGAATTTAGCATCGGCCTACAAAGAACAAGTTAGAACTGCTTGCAAAGCTCCGGGAAAGGCCACATGAAAGGGCCAGCACTATCTGTCTTCAGCCTGCAATGGGCCACGCTGAAGGGATCCCATGAGTTTCCCGTATATGCAACACTTGGCACTTCATCTGTGGGCAAGCCTCTTCCAGGCTGTCAACTTGTATTCCTCTGACTCACATCGGGAGTGGGGTTGGGAGAGTCCCTCCAAACAAACCTCACTCCAAATAAACTGTTCCCTTGTAAGAAAGGGGATGCATTAATTTGTTAGAGCTGCCATACGAGGTAGCTTAGACTGTGTGACTTAATAGAAATCTATTTTCTCACAATTCTGGAGGCTAGAAATCTAAGATCAAGTATTGGCAGGGTTTCTTCTGATGTCTCTCTCCTTGACTGATAGTCAGCTTCTTCTCCCTGGGTCTTCACGTGGTCTTTTCTCCATGTATGTCTGTGTCCTAATCTCTTCTTGGGAAAACACCAGTCATATTGAAATAGGACCCACCTACATGAATTCTTCTTAGCTTTATTACCTGTTTAAAATCCCAATCTTTAAAAAAAATAAAATAAAATCCCAATCTTTAAATGCAGGCATATTCTGACATACTGCTGCTGTTGCTGCTAAGTCGCTTCAGTCGTGTCCAACTCTGTGCAACCCCATAGACGGCAGCCCATCAGGCTCCCCCGTCCCTGGGATTCTCCAGGCAAGAATACGGGAGTGAGTTGTCATTTCCTTCTCTAATGTATGAAAGTAAAAAGTGAAAGTGAAGTCGCTCAGTCGTGTCCGACTCCTAGTGACCCCGTGGACTTCAGCCCACCAGGCTCCTCCGTCCATGGATTCTCCAGGCAAGAGTACTGGAGTGGGGTGCCATTGACTTCTCCACTTCTGACATACTAGGGGTTAGGATTTCAACACATATGAATTTAGAGGGGACCCCATTCCATAACAGAAGTATCATATCCTTTAGTTAGTGATGTCATCTGCTCAAGCTGGGAGCTTCCCTGGTGACTCAAACCATGAAGAATCCACCTGCAATCCAGGGGACACAGGTTCGATCCCTGGGTTGGGAGGATCTCCTAAGGAAGGGAATGGCAACCCACTCCAGTTTTCTTTCCTGGAGAACTCGATGGACAGAGGAGCCTGGTGGGCTCCAGTCCACGGAGTCACAAAGAGTTGGACATGACTGAGTGACTAACACTTTCACTTTTCTGTTCAAGCTGTGCAACTGAGCCACCTTCCTTGTGCCTAGTGGAGAGTGATAAAGTGAGACAGTGCCTCCACTGAGGGACGGCTTTTCCTTGACTAGATTCACCTCACTTTATCCAAACCTGAAACGGAGAAAGTGAAACAGCAATACAGCAGGTCTAAACGTGCAGGTGTGCATGCGTGTTTGGTCGCTCAGTTGTGTCTGACTCATTTCGACCCCATGGACTGTAGCCCACCAAGCTCCTCCGTCCATGGAATTCTCCAGGCAAGAATACTGGAGTGGGTTGCCATTTCCTTCTCCAGGGGATCTTCCCCACCCAGGGACCATACCCGAGTCTCCTGCATTGCAGGCTTCAGTGAAACTTCCCTGTGAGCACGTGTGTTAGAGCCACTGGAGGTACAGTAGTGCTCTGCAGGCCTGACAGTTTAGTGGGAGATTCTGGCCAGAAACAAATCCATAATTTGATAAAGAAATCATTCTCTGTTGCCTGGGTTTAGGCACCCAACAATGATTGGCAGATGAATTGCCACAATGGCACCAGTTCTTTCTTGGCTCTTCTAGTCATGTCATCTGCCATGTGACTCTGCAGTTTCTCTCAAGAAGTGGAGTCTATTTAGTCACCAACTCACTTTGACCAATAGAATGATGGCAGTCCTCACACAAGCAGAAGCTTGGTCAGGAGCCTGCACGTTTCTGATTCTGCTCCTGTGCCTCGGCCACTCTGCTCAGAACCAGCCCAGGCTAGGCCCCTGGAGGGGGAAACATGGGGCAAAGAGCTACATCAGAAAACATTTGACCACCAGCCAGTGGTATGGATATTCAGCCAACAGACTGCATGACCCCCAGATATATGAGCAAGCCCAGGTGAGACCAGAGAAATTTTCCAGCCTAAATCACCAACCCACAGACTTCTGAGCTAAATAAATACTTATTAAAGTCCCAGAGTTTGGAAGTAATTTGTAGCACATTTTCATGGCAATAACTAACTGATCCAGGGATTAAAGGCTCCCAGTGAATTTAAACATGTCTGAAGAAAGTGACACATTAAGGCATTGCTGGCCATTCATATCTTGGCTAACAAAGTGTGCCAATCAGCTTGTCAAGGCTCTCAGAGATGGAGTAAAGATAAGAGATGGAGACTAGATAAAATCTCTACCCTACAGGATGAAGGTAATGTGGGGAGTGGAAACCTATGCCAAGATTCAAACAGCCATGGACTGACCTGCTTGCAATACTTTCTAGGTTCTCTGTGACCTTCAGTATAAAATTCAGATTCTCTATTCACAACATTCAAGGTCCTCCTGTCTGGTCCCTGCAGTTTCCCTTCCAAAATCACTTTCTTCGAGTCACATGGGGCTAAATTTCACACACAGTTTTCACCAAACTCCCCCACCCTCTGGCTTCTGGTTGGATTAATCGGTGAAAGGCAAGAACAGCAGGTTGAAGGTGGGGACATCAGAACTTGTATTCCTCTGGACCTCTCCCTGCCAAGATGTGGTTTGACATCACTGTGTTTTTCTCTCAAAGACCACAGCTCCCACAGAGGAGCTCCCCCTATAGTCACAACTCCCCACCATCTCGCAGTGACTCATTGCCCTCAGGCCTAGGGAGGGTGATACTTCTGGCTGTTGCCCATCCAGGGTACTTCATCACTCCCTGTTGCTTTCTCTTAACCCAACCCAAACATTGCAAAAGTCTCCCTCATTCAAACATTTTTAAAAGGTTCTTTAATTACCCTCTTTGAAAGTGCCATGTGTTTCCCAACAGAACCTTCCAGTGCATGACTTTTCCAATCTCCTATGTCTCCACCACTCTCTTTCCCAAACCTACTCTCCAGCCATAGTTCCATTCTCCGTTATGCGGCATATCCTTGCTTCTGTTGCACCCTTCTCCCTTTCCTTAGAATGTCTCTTCCCCTTTTTTGACCAGACTCTCACTCAAGCTAAAAATCTAAATTCAAATGTCACTTTTTCCAGAAACACCCGCTCATTGCCCCACCACCACCACATCATCCTTTCAGACTGGATTAGGTGCTCTTCTTATCAGCTCCCATAATTATCTCCTCTCTTCTCCAATCAGTGCACTAACCACAGTGGAGTGGGTAGCCGTTCCCTTCTCCAGGAGATCTTCCCAACCCAGGGATACAACTCAGGTCTCCTGCATTGCAGGCAGATTCTTTACCATCTGAGCCACCAGGAAAGCACAAGAATACTGGAGTGAGTAGCTTATCCCTTCTCCAGCAGATCTTCCTGTCCCAAAAATCAAACCAGGGTCTCCTGCATTGTGACTCTTTACCAGCTGAGCTACCAGGGAAGCCTCTAATGATTACTTATGAATATGTCTAAATCTGCGAAGTGAGCACAATGGCCTCCCAAAAATGTCCACTTCCTAACCCCCAGAACTTATAATTAGGCTATATTACATAGCAAGGGGGAATTAACTTTGCTAATCAGATGGCTTTAAAATGAAGAGATTATTCTGGATTACCCAAATATGCCCAATATTATCACAAGTGACCTTAAAATTGGCAGAGGGAAAAACGGTACTGATGAACCTATTTGCAGGGCAAGAACAGAGATGCAGACATAGAGAACAGACTTGTGCACACATCCAGGGAAGACGATGGTGGGAGGAACTGAGGGAGTAGCATTGAAAAAAAAAAAAAATATATATATATATATTACCATATGTAAAATGGTTAGTAGGCATTGTTGTATAACACAGGGAGCTCAACACAGTGTTCTGTGATGACCTAGAGGGGTGGGATAGGGTAGGGGGTCGGAGGGAGGTTCAAGAGGGATGGGACATATGTATACTTATGTCTGATCCACGTTGTTGTACAGCAGAAACTAACAACATTGCAAAGAAATTATCCTCCAGTTAAAAAGAAAAACTGGCAAAGGGAAACAGAAGAGTGAAAAACCAGAAAGGTGATGAAGGGAGAAATACTTGACTGGCCATTGCTGTCTTTGAAGATGGAAGAAGAGACCACGAGTCAAGGAATGTGGGTGGCCTTCAGAAGCTAGAAAAAGCAAGAAAACAGAATATTCCTTAGAGACTCCAGAAAGAAGACAGACCTACCAGCTTGTTTTCAGTTCAATGAGCTCCATTTTGGACTTCTGACTTCCAGAAGTGTAAGATGATACAGTGAGCTGTTTAAGATGCTGAGTCTGGAGGAATTTGTTAAAGCAGAAATAGGAAATGAATAGGATCCACCAGTAGAGAGTCAAATCCTTGAGGACAGGGACCATGATTGTGTTTTGTGTCTTTCAAGCTCCTCTCACAAAACTACTGTCTTGGAGTCATTCTCAGACATTTTTGTTGAAGAAGAGATGGGATACGAAATTATCTTGCTTGTCTATATCTTTTGGATTCTTCTAGGTCTATGGCAGCGTGTAGCCATAGTCTGTCTGAATGAAGAGATTTGCATGTACCCATACAATTGTTTTATAATCATTTTAAACGAGTGCTATTATCAGTCTACCATATTGTCATTGGGAAGAATAATGTAACCAGCTGCCGAGGGGAACAAGGGTGCAGGAATGTGGGGGTGCTCCCAGGGTCCTCCCTCTGGGGAAAGCAGCTGCGCTCACTGACAGTGGCCTGTCTCAGGACATGCCCAGCTTCCCGGATGGGCAGGGAAAGAACAGATTGTTCCATCCCCTGGAGCAGCTGGCCTTGGTTTTGGCTGCATTTGGATTCCCGGGCACTGGTTACTACAGTTTGGCAAGAGCACCCTCCAACCCTGCATTTCCAGAAGGGCTGTTCTATTACTAATCTGGAGCAGACACCTCCTAATCATCACCGTGATCTTGTTCTTACAACAGTATAAGCAACAAGATGATCTGCAAATCCCACAACCTCTTGATGAAATCAGACCTGGTCTCTTGATTTAAAGCCTAGTTGACAATTCTCCCGACGTCGCTGAGAATTCGGGACAAGCCTTGGAGCCCTGGGGTCTAGTCTGGCTCTGCCTCCTTCCATCTTGATTGAGTCACTTTCCATTCCTCACCTAAGATGTCAAAGGGGTGGACTTCTGTGGTCGCCACAGGCAGTGGCATTCTAAGAGTCTGTGACAGTTACACAGATTCCCCAGCTCAGTTACGCTTGGAAAATGCCAGTGACAGTCTGTCCCCACTAGGGAGAGCATTTCATTGACAGAAATAAAGAACTAGAGCCTGAGAAAAAGAAGGGAAGAAGGAAGAAAGGAGGGAGACAGAAGAAGGATGGGAGAGGAAGAAAGACAAGGAAGGGAGGAGAGAGACGGAGGGGAGCGAGGAGGAGTTATGGAACTGTCTCGACTCACCCACACCCCAGGCCAGAGCCTCACAGAGTTTTCCACCAAAGTACCTCTGCCCTCAGAGGACAGTGACAAAAACCTCCAGAAATCCAGTCTGTACTGAGTAGGAAAGCTGATATTTCATTTAATCTTTAAAGTAAATGTGAATTGTATATTCTACTCCACCTGCAGTGGTTTTATAACTGAGCAGGATCCTATGGGGCCTTCTCAGAACAAGACTCCCCCACTTTCTCCACAAAATTTGTACCAAACCAAACTTGGGTCCGTTTGCCCACATGCAATAAAGCAGTCAATCTACTGATACCGGTTGTGATGAAGGAAACTGTAGCGTTTACTGCAGGGCCCCAAGCAAGGCGTCCAGGGCAACTAGTTCTGAAAAGACCCTAACTTCTTGCTCGGCTAAGTGCTAAGTCACTTCAGTCGTGTTAACTCTTTGTGACCCCATGGACCATAGCCCGCCAGGCTCCTCTGTCCATGAGATTTTCCAGGCAAAGATACTAGATTGGGTTGCCATTCCCTTCTCCAGTGGGCCTCCCTGACCATGGATCGAACCCACGTCTCTTATGTCTCCTGCATTGACAGGTGAATTCTTTGCCACTAGCACCACTTGGGAAGCCCACCCAGCAATAAACACCACACTTTCCTTCACCACAGCCAGGTATCTGTAGATTGGCTTTACTGTGTGTGGGTAAGTGGACACAAGCTTGGTTCAGTAACACTTTCATTTCTGGCTGTGGAACAAACCTGTTGTTACAATAAGAGGCAGCATGTTGATGGATCTTGTGGTCTGCAAATCCCATTTCTCTCTGAGATGGGACACTCTGGGTCCAGAGACAGAGACCTGGGAGTTCAGAGGTGGGACTTATTCACCAACTCCACCCAGGCCATAAGCAGACTGGGAGGTTACCCAGTTTATTACAGCTACAGAACCCAAGCAAATAAAAGAAAGTTCGACTAGTCCAGAAATGTTTGTCTCCAGAAAATTGGGATGAGAGGTTTACTGGGACAGTCCTGCCTCCCAGGCAGTCTGGGCCAGAAGAGGCTGTCTCTGTTTATGACTCTATTTATGACAGTGAGACACATTAATACTCCATATGCAGCACTGTCAGCAACTTGTTAAGGCAGATTTGGGGGTGTTTATTTTCAAAAGCAGTAGAAGTCGGGGGTAAAAGTCCCATGGGATAGAGACCACATGCTTGGGGGTCAGACAGCAGGGCCCAGGCTCAGAGAAAGTCTCAGCTGCCAGCAGGAGGGGGACCAGCTGGGACTTAGCCATGGACCCAGTAGGGAAGGGAGTCGACCGCATGTCAGAGTCCTGGAAGGTCAGCCGGGGCCAAGCTCAGATGCAGGGAGTACAGCAAACCCCGCCGATGATCTGTAGAGCTGCTGGATAAAATGAGCTACCACGTGCCTGACACACAATAACTGCAACTGTTTGCTAGTATTATTATTATTATTCAAAGGTGAGACCACCTGTCTTGGTGGCAAAATCGACCATCAGGAGAGGAATCCAAAACCATTTAGCCCATGAGGCTCCTCTGTCCATGGAATTCTCCAGGCAAGAATACTGGAATAGTAGCCATTCCCTTCTCCAGGGGATCTTTCCAAACCAAGGATCAAACCCAGGTCTCCAGCACTGCAGGCAGATTCTTTTTTTTTTTTACCATTTGAGGTACCAAGGAAGCCCATATGGTGGACAGGAGACAGGAAAAGTCATAACAGACCCAGCAGCCAACACACCTTATTAAAGGCACAGAAAAAGGACTTGGAAAGGGACTTTTTCCTCTCAAGCTAATAGGAATTAAGACTTGAAGGATTCAAAGAGGTGCTAGGTGCAAAGGGACTGAACATCACAACATTGTAACTGACAAGAGGAGTAAGTAATGGGGAAGGGAAGTGTGACACAGGTCTGAATCCTGACTACACATCTGGTGTGTGGGTTTTGGCAAGCCATGGAAGCTGTCTCGGCCTCTTTAAAATGGGAGTTACTAGAACACCTCTCCCATAGGATTTGGGGAGGTTCCAGTGGGATAATTCATGGAACTGAATGAATGCTGTTATGTAGCAATTGCAAAGTAAATGATGCTTTGTCTGTATTAGGATTCTGAGACTGGGTAGGGAAGATTTTATAGGAAAGCAGAATGCTGCTTCATTATCCCTAGATTTTATTTTGGAATAGTCAAAACTTAAGAAAAAAGAAGGAGAAGGAGGAGAAAGAGAGAGGATGGGAGGATGGAGAAAGAGGAGAGGATGAAAAGGAAGAAGAAGAAATGGAAAAATAAAAATTGATGCTGGAGAAGGAGATGAAAGAGAGAGAAGGAAGAAAAAGACAAAAAGAAGCATAGTTCTGGTAATTATCAAGATAATTTAATGTGAGAATATCCCAGAACAAATCATCAGTTGGCCCCTTGTTCTCCATTCCCTCTTTCCTCAGTTCATTGCTTACATGGTAAAGTCCTACAGAGTCCTGCCTTTGGCTCTATTCTCCTCTCTTCTTACAACATCTTCTTGGACATATCATCCATTCCTATGTCTTTAGTTACTACCTGTTCTTTAATTCTGAAACTTTTATTCCCAGCCCAGATATCTCTCTTGACCTCCAAATGTTTATTTCCAATCACCAACTGAACATCTCTTGCACCTCCCCATAACAAATTCCCTGCCTTTCAACCTTTATTCCTCATTGGGGTTGAAGGTATCGCCATCATTTCAAGTCAGAAATGTGGGACTCATGCTGGACTTCCCCCTCATCCTAGCCCTCTGACACTTCTCCCACTGTAATTTTCCTTGAAATCAGTTTCCACTTGGTACTTTTTCTCTTAACACTTAATCATCTCCCAACTGGTCTTCCTGCTACCTGGCCCACACCCATGAAATCATCCTCTATAATCAGACAAATGTGATATGATCCATGACATTCTCTGGTGAGCATTTCAAGGACTCTTCTTCTAATGCACAAGATAAAGGTAGTCATTCCTTAGACCAACACACAAAGACCTTTTCCTGACACCTGCCTGTTTTTCCAGCTTCAACCATCTTCCTCTTTTCTATTCCCCAGCTCACATGTACTCACACCCACATTCCATTCTTGTTTGAAGATGTTCTTGAACTACTTGTTTGAAAATGTTCTTCACTCTTGCTAGAAAGTTTCTGATTATTCCATCTGCCTGCCAAACCCCTGGCCAACCTTTACAACTCAGCACAAATATTACCCTCCTAAGGGAAGGCTTCTCTGAGTGAACTCCGGGAATTGGTGATGGACAGGGAGGCCTGGCGTGCTGCGATTCATGGGGTCGCAAAGAGTTGGACACAACTGAGCAACTGAACTGAACTGAAGGGAAGACTTCTTTGACTGCTAGGTGTACAATTAATCATTCCTTTTTTTCCTATAACTTTATTGCGGAGTTTAACATATTATGATTATCTAAAATATATGTTTTTTCCAACTGGAGTGAAATCTTCTAGAGGCCAGGGATGGTGCTGTATGCATCAGGGTACCCTCACCATCTAATAAAGTCCCTGAACAGAGTGGGTCATCAATAAGAAGTTGTTACACGGAAAACTGAAGGAATGGATAAATAAAGAACATTTAGAACATAAATATGAACTGATCTCCAACTAACCATAATTTGAACAGACTTAAACTAATATTTAACTCTTATACACTTAGGGAAAATGAGATAAAGAGCTCAGCTACAGAGTTCAGAGGCCAGCCAGGTCCTGCCACCATGGAGACAGAGTCCAGTGAGGTCACGACCAGTCATCCACGATCTGTCTGTAATCCTGGAACTTCCTCTTGGTCTCTGTGCCTCATGGTGCTCAAGCTTGGGAGAATGCCAGTTTGTTAATTAATCATAAAAATATAACTGCCAAAGACCTTCACTGCCAGCTTTATATAGTCAACACTTTCCCAGTAGGAGAATCTACAGGGGAAATAAGGTTATAATCAGAAGGTTAGCTTGATAAGCATGAAATAAGCAATGAGTCCATCCAATTTACTCATCCAGTCAGCCACACAAGCTCCGTTTTGTTGATGACTGAAGATCAAACAGAGTGCCATCTTCTCTGATAGAGATAGAGATGCTCTGGAAGGTTCTACCTCTTTAGCTTCTCATTTTCTAGACTTTAACACAGCCGATCCCCTTGGGCTGACAGGGGCAGAAGCAATCACACGCACTTCTAAGGCTTCATTTAGGTAAATTAAACATTGTAGACACTTATGTTCAAATTATTCTTTAGGGAAAGTTGATGTTCTCAGAAGAATGATCTCACACACAGTAAGTTTTCTTAAGTTTTGAGGGAGACCTTTTTGTTATGCCTTTGTGCTGAATTTACCATTTGGGGAGATAAAAGCATTCTGGGTTATCAAAGCTTTACATTAGTGGGAAATATTTAATACAGACTGAGAGGCTATATAGGAAAAAAGTCAAGGCTATGGTTTTTCCTGTGGTCATGTATGGATATGAGAGTTGGACTGTGAAGAAGGCTGAGCACCAAAGAATTGATGCTTTTGAACTGTGGTGTTGGAGAAGACTCTTGAGAGTCCCCTGGACTGCAAGGAGATCCAACCAGTCCATTCTGAAGGAGATCAGCCTGGGATTTCTTTGGAAGGAATGATGCTAAAGCTGAAACTCCAGTACTTTGGCCACCTCATGCGAAGAGTTGACTCATTGGAAAAGACTCTGATGCTGGGAGGGATTGGGGGCAGGAGGAGAAGGGGATGACAGAGGATGAGATGGCTGGATGGCATCACTGACTCAATGGACATGAGTCTGAGTGAACTCCGGGAGTTGGTGATGGACAGGGAGGCCTGGCATGCTGCGATTCATGGGGTCTCAAAGAGTCGGACACGACTGAGCGACTGATCTGAAGAGTAATAATATAAACTTGTCTGATTCCTTCTCTTATTTCATAGAGGCTCAATTATAGAATGGAAAGACTTTAAAACTTCTAACAAGAGGAACTTACCACAATAGACTAGGATTTGTTCATCTCTCAACCTGTGTGTGGTATCTATCTTTTCTGAGCATCACATAGAATTGGTTCACAGGCTGGTTTGGAGGAGCCAAGCAGGCTTGGGCTGGACAATGGTAGGCAACTTTCTACAAGAGGATCTGGGTAGCAAGATGGTGAAGCAGGACCACTGGAAAACAGAAAGCCCCCTTGGCTGTGACACACCTGTGAGTCTGAAATATACACAGGTGGAAACCCCAGGGCTGCTCACGGTTTGGACACTCATATTCGAAAAGTAATTCCTAAGAACCCCCAAAGGAAACAAACTTTGGGTTGAAGCATCCTCCCAAGAAACTCAAAGCAATTTCCTCTCTCATTGAGAGATAAGATAAATGAGGAACTTTCTTTCCTTTGGGTTTTGTCTTTTTTCCTACTTCCAGTTTTTCCAGGTGCTTATAGTCACAGGATCTACTGTAAGTGAATTGTGACTGAGGAGTCAACTGGGTGGATCCAGGTTTAGTGGGGCCTGAATACAATTGAGAATTCTACTTCACTAAAAATAATACAATTGTCTTATACAGTATTAAATGTTAAATAATATTGTTTTTATTTAAGAACTATTTTGTATTTATTTGTAAAATAACATAACATTTATATAATAGTGAATATTTATACAGAATGAGAAATATAATTCTAACAAATCACAATTTTTAAAAGGTGGCAAGTACCACAAGCATCTCAGACCTGGAAAAATAATATAACGATATTCCTACATCATTATTACATTAGATATTATCAAATCTTATTAATATTATAATATTAGTGCTAATTAGCTTCTGATGTAAACTTTGGGCAATGAAGAGACAGGACAAGGTTTCAAGAAGAGTAATCACCTAACCAGATTTACATTTTAGAACTACCTGGATTAACAAAGCAGAAATTCTTCTTGAAACTAAATCTTCTGCTGTGGTTCTTTTGTTGAGGATGTTTTGTGGCAAAACTTACTGAAATTATTGCATTATATTGTCACTTGAAAATGAAGGAAACTTCTTCAGTTAGACATACTTAAAAATAACTTCAAGACACATCTTATTTTCCAAGATCTTATTTAGGAAAGAGTCTTTAAAAGCAGAATAGCATGCAAGGTGCAAAGCACTGACCCTCTGACCAAGAACTGGTGAGAGGGTCGCATTGGATTAAGACCCAAGTTGGCTCCAGACAAAAGCATGTGGGAATCTGGCCTTTAGACCCAGGAGAGACATCTGCTGGTGGGACTCAAGAGACAGGCCTGAGTTCTCTGAAGAGCTTCTGTAGAAGACAGAGACAAAGCATGCTCTGTGTGTGTGTGTGTGTGTGTGTTTTCTGGGTCTTCATCTGCCACGTTAGCCGAATCCTGAAAGGAAAATTGCCTAGCAGGGAATGCAGATGGCCAGGCCATGCCAAGTCAACAAACAGAGCCCTTGCATACTCAGTCTTCAGATAGCAGTTGCCCCAGGGGGAGACTTCCACCACCAAGGAAAGCTTCTTTCACTCCGAGGCTCCTAACAAGAGAAGCCTGGTATTCCAAGGGCACCACAGGAAGAAGATTCCGCCTACATCATCCAGGAGCCAGAACTTCTTGGAAGATCTATGCTCTCTTTTTCTCCTAGACTTTCTTCCATCAGTTCAGACCATCTCTAAAGAGGATGAAATTGATTGCAGACTTCTGTTTCTAAAGTTAATCATACTTTTCTATCCGGTGGCTATATATCAGCTCTAAATACTATGCCCTTCAAGGCTGTTTTCAATTCACTTGTGACCCACCGTTTATCCATTTTGCACATCCCCTTACAATTGTTGGGCATTTTCACATAAAATTAATTATAAGAGAGAGTTCCAGTTCTTACCTTGTTTCTGTTAGAAACAGAACAGCAAGGAGAAATACATACTGCTTTTTACTTAAATGTCATTCATTTCTACACTTCACAACAATGGATTCTTTATGATAGTTATTACCTCCCAAATGATGCCCAAATACTCCCATGAACTGAATTCAAATCGAGAACTTTGGGTTCTCACTGCATCATAATGTGCACAGAATAATACATTTTATAAACTTGAATACATAACTAAGGATTTTGATTTCAAGTGTTAGTCCTATTACAAAACTAATATTTTCTTTGAGAAGAGGATTCATATTATAGTCCATGTGGAGAAAAGTGCTCAACAAATAATGCTACAACATACATAAAATGTATTTCTAAAGTTTAGACATTTACATATTTTTAATGAAACTGTTCCATGCCACCCTGAGAACGTGATCTCATAAGATAGTCTCATCACTTATTCACATCAGCCACACATTTCACAAATTTTACAAATGTATCCTGGGTTTGTAGCTACTTCCAAGGCAGTTATCAGTCTGTGACATCAACAGAACAAACTTAAGCTGGGGACTGGGGCTGGTGGGAGGGAGAGTGAAGCTAGTCTTCACAGAACCCACTGGGATCCTGGCCAAAACACTTGCAGGTTAAAATAAGAAGGGAATGGAGACGGTGAAGAAAGAAATGTGGCTTCATTTTAAGTTGATCAGTCTGCTTGGGTGAATTCATGATGAGTTTAAAATTAAAGGTAAATAATCTCTATTTTCTTATTTCTGGAGAACAAGAGTCTCCTTTTCCACCTTCCCTATATTCGTTCTTCTTTTCCTCTTCTGTCTCTGCAAAGCAGGAGATTCCATGAATTTTTTTTAATTGGCTTTAGTTAAAGGTCGACTTCCTGTCCGGCTCTTTCACTGTTGTATAGATGACTTTTACACCCCCGACTTAGAGTGGATTATGTAGAGCAACCCATTCATTTGCCCGCAAACCACCATCTTAGTCTGTTCAGGATACTATAGCAAAAATGCCACAAACTGGGTAGCTTAAACGGCAAACATTTATTTCTCCTGGTCCTGGAAGGTGGAAAGTCCTAGATAAAGACACCAGCAAATTCAGTATCTGTTGAGAGCCCACTTCCTGGTTCTAGGACGCTGTCTTCTGGCCAACACCATCACTTGAGGGTTAGGATTTCATCATATGAATTTGGAGGGCAATCAGATATTCAGTACATAACCCTGAACAAAATCTTAGCTGGCTGACAGTGAATCTCAATACTAAAGTCTTTAGAACTCTGGACATAAGCTCTGGAGAGCTTACAAAGTAGCAGTGCCGTTCTGTAGCATGCTGGTCATCTCAGCGGCCTGAGGCTGCATAACATTCTCTAGTTGGGAAGAAGACCCAGCTGACCACCAAAGGCCTCTTTCTCCTTTGAAGACAATGCATTATTAAGCAGCCTGATTTATCCCGGGATCACAAATACCCACCTCAAAGCAAGCATAGCACTCAGTGTTCAGTAAAAGAAATTAGAAAAAAGACAGTGGATCCTTCATAGATCACTATGAGAAATAAACTCTTTAATACAGAAGGCAACAACATATTTTATTACATTTTAAGTTACAAATGTGCTATGTTTTCATCATAGAAATTTTGAGAAATACAGAGGAACACAAAGAAAAAGGTTTAAAATGAATCATAATCCCACATCTCAGATAAAACCATGATTCAAGTTTTGGTGAACCTTATATCTTTCAAAGTTTTTTCTGAACATACAATAAATATGCTATTTTTTAAATGGATTGTTATAGTACATTGTGTCTTATAACCTGCTTTTTTCAGTCAATAATATATTGTGACTAGTTCCACCATACTGTTTTCAAGTAACAGTTTACCATGTATATTTTAATAGCTGTAAAGTATTTAATGTATGAATACAGCATTGACTGTTTATAAATTAATCCTCTCTTGTTGGACTGAGAAATTGTTTCCAGTTTGGAACTAACATGATGCTACAATGAACACTCCTCTAGCATCACCTTGTCTGCTTCTGTAAACTTTCACAAGTAGAATTTCTGGATAATTGAACATTAAAGAGTTTAAGGGTTTGCTACTCATTCACTCGTACAACAAATATTTATTATATTTATTAAGGGCAAACAGAATCCCAGGCATTCCAGCCTCTTGGGATATAGCTGTGAGCCAGTCAGGTAAGATCTCAGCCCACATATAGCCTATACCCATGGGAGGAGGCAGACAATTTACAAGTGAGAAATTAAGCTCATGAAGTGGTTTCAGAGAGCGATGAACACTTTAAGAAAAACAGAGAAGGTGAGAGTACAGTGACAGACTGGTATTTTAGAGAGCATGGTCAGGAGGTATCCCAGAGGATATTAGATTTGAATGGATCCACCTTCTAGGGGGACTTGTTCCAGGCAGAAACAGCACATAGGAGGATCTGCCAGGTGGACTGAGCTGGGCAGATCTGAGCACTTATGAAGCTGAGGTGGCTGAAGTGGAGTGGGTATCAGGAAGATATGGGGGAGGCAGGCAGAAGTCAGATCATGAGGGCTCTACCTGTGCCAGGAAACCTTTTGCACAATAGGGAGACCTGACTGTGGTGACCTGCTAAGAAAGTCCAGAGAAGGAAATGGCAACCCACTCCAGTATTCTTGCCTGGAGAATCCCAGGGACAGAGGAGCCTGGTGGGCTGCCATCTATGGGGTCGCTCAGAGTCGGACACAACTGAAGCGACTTAGCAGCAGCAGTAGCAGCAGCTAAGAAAGTCACTGGCTGCTGAGTGGAGACTGGATGATGGGAGGCAGGGATTCAGTTAGGTGTGTATTATAATTGTCCAGACAAGAAGTAGGGGTGGTTCACACTGGAGGAGGTGGGTAACAGGGTGGTTTCAGAATGTATATTTCAAAGTAGAGGTGGCAGGAGTTCAAGAAGGAATAGGTATGGAGCATGAGGGAAATACAGGCAATCATGGGTGCCCACCAGAAAAGCCATGGCACTCAGCAGTGTGTCATAAATCATTTTTCCCCACAATCTTACCAACTTTATTTTTTCCTCTTTGTCAAGCAAAGAGGAAAGCAAAAAAAAAAAAAAAGGGAAAAATATTAAATAGTTTTCTATTTCCTCACCACTACTGAGGTTAGAAGTGTGTTTATGTTTATGTGCCATGTCTGTTTCTGCAATCGTGAAAATAATATTTTTAGCTAAAGTTGCTCTTTTTGATAAACAATAAGAATACATGTCTGTCTTCCCCATAGAATATGAGTTTCACAAAAGCAAAGGACAAAAGGATTTAGTTTGTTTGCATCATTATTCTGTTCATGGTACCTAGAATAGTGTCTATCATATAGGCAGTAACCTATGGATGCCTTTGGATGCAAACTGCTAACCTTTGGATATCTTAATATGTTCCAGGCACTGTCCTAAGTGCTTTTTATATAAAAATTCACTTATAAAAACCCATTTACAGATGAAGAAACTGAGCTACGGAGAGGTTATTTAACGTGTTCAAGGTACAGGCAGTCTGGCTTCAGAGTCCAGCTCTGGACTCACCACTGTGCTCTAATGCTTTTTGATAGCAAATGCCAATATAGACTTGCATACTGATTAGCTAACTTTCCAATCTACAAAAGGTGAACAGCAATACATGTTTAAACATAAGTGTTTGGAAGAGAAAAGTAAAAGCGATAAATAAAACTAAGCTAAATTTTAAAAACTCACTATAGAAATAGAGGAACATTTACTACAGAAGAAAAATCATTTAAAATCTATTTTGTGAGTAAATTAAGAAGAGGGTTAATATAGTATTGCACTCTAGGATAATGCTTCAAATTCTCAACAAGAAAATCCATCCATGGTTAATGACCTAGAGGTGTTAAGTGAGGCTCTAGAATGAACATTAGTCTCCAAGCTGTCTCCTGGCCTTGACAAAGCTCAAATCCATTCCATACTCCCTGCTAATTAATCTTCCTGAAACATGTGCTCTTGCTGAACACACGTCCCTGTCATCTTCTCCTTAATAGCCCTTCATTGTAGAACAGAAATTTTCTTGTTGAAAGAAGTGTGGTATGCAGGGGAAATAACTCCAGCATTGGCTCCTGGGAATGCTGAGGATGACTCTCAGCTCCTGTAGGGACTGTGAGAGAACTATTTTACCTCTATCATCCTCCATATTTCAGCTTAAAATAGGAATCATAGGCAGTGGTGAGAACTGAGTGAGGCAAGGTGTGTCTGATGGTTAATATGTGTCAACATGACTGGACCATGAAGTCCAGATATTTGGTCAAATGTTGTTCTGGGTATGTCTGTTAAAGTGATTTTGAATGAGATTAACATTTGAATCCAGAGACTGAGTAAAGCATATTGACCTCCGTAAAGTGGGTGAGCCTCATCTAATCAGTTGAAGGGCTGAATAAAACAAAAAGGCTGATAACCCCTAAGTAAGAAAGAATTCTTTCTGCCCAGTGGCCTTTGACTAGGATAGTGACCTTTTCTCTGCCTTTCAGACTCAAACTGGATCATCTGCTCTCCCTAGATCTCAGCCTGTCAATCTTCAGGTTGAAACTACACCATCAGCTCTCCTAGGTCTCCAGCTTGCTGACAAATTCTGCAGATCTTTGGATTTACCAGCCTCTGTATTGCATGAACCAGCTCCCTATAATAAAAAGTAAGTGCTGGTTCTCTTTCTCTGGAGAAGCCTAACTAGCACAGTGTGCTATCTGTTGCTCAGTGCATGCAGTAGCTGCTTAGCAGATGTGCTTTGTGGTCAGATGTTTCTCATTTCATTCCTGCTCTGCCATTTTTAGTTGTTAATTAGGACAAGTTAAGGTCATTTGTCTATGCCTCAGCTTTCCTTATTTTTAAAATGAAGCAATACATAGTATTTAACTCTGCTAAGACGATTAAATAATAAGTTACATAAAGCACCCAAAATATGGTAAGTGCTCAATAAATGGCATATACTATTATTATGCCTTTCACAGGAGTCTGAAATAGGAATGGCTCAAGGGGCCAAAGGAATAATATAAATGAGTGAAGGAGTGCAGACAATATTTTTCCTTAAATACAAAGCTGCATTTTACAGGAGCAACATTTAGTTCATTTATATTCAAAAACAATTATTGAAATATTGGTCTTTTTCAGTTCAATAAGCTTTTTATCCATTTAATTTTCATGTGCATAACAAGCATAGATCTTACCACAGTTGGCTTCATAATGGGATGCTAAATTATACTCTGTAACACAGGCACATTTTGACTGCCTATTAAATAGATGGATGCTGTATCTCCGTCTCATATTCACCACCTCATTTCCTCTTGGCTTCACCTACATTTGGGATCTGTGAACATTTCTCTCACCCCAGGTTCTTCATCAATGGTCATCTCTACACGGACTCCGTTCAGTTGCCACCACAGCAATGAACTTCACCAAAGCGCAAATCCAACAGCAGTTTCTCATCCCCATGTCCCCTGCCTCTCACCTTCAGCCTTAGGGTGTCCGTGTTGCAGAGCCAGGAGATGACACAGGACCCATTTCGTCTCTATACATGCCCCATGCATTCCCAAACCAAAAGATGGGGAACATTAGTGGCCACGGAGGCAACGATTTGACTTTTAAGAGATTTAAGAGATTAAATGGCCTCTCTAAATGAACTATTCTGAGGCACAGGAATTCATACAACCCTGAGAAACTGGTCTTGTGAGACTGAACAGAGAGCTGCACGTGATGTCAGGTGGTAGCCACACAGTGATTCAGCTTGTATTTGCACAACCTCCTTTCCTAACTA
>NW_011494274.1:2157059-2169845 GCF_000754665.1 Bison bison bison | reverse complement strand
CTTTCCTAACTACTCCCATTTCTCCTGATGCTTGCTTCCCAGAGATTTCATTCCCTAATAAAGTATCAGCACTTGGGCTTTTATTTTGGGCTCTGCATCCAGGGCATTTTAGTGTAAAACAGTAGCCACTAAGAGTGACCCGTAGGAAGCTGAATCTTAAGACTGGATTTTGGAGGTGAGTTATGCAGCGGTCTGAAAGCAACGGGGACCTCACTGATGGTGGCATCTGGGGTAGTGACAACCCTTGGCTAACAACGGCATTATGACTGTTAGGAATTTCGCCTGTGTTTAGTTGAGATGAGTAAATATTAATACAAATAGCAGTGTATATAGGTGGTAAGATGTTGAATTATTCAGTACTGTGGCACTTGAATAATGTGCAAGCAATGAGCGTAATGGATTTGTGCAGGATTGACTTTTGGTGATTATATTGGAAGCTTGGAAAATATAAATTGATAGGCTTAGGGCATCTACCGAAAACCAGAAGGCCTTTATGGCTGCTTCCAGGAGACTCTCCTCTCTTTCAGTTTCTGCCTTTAAGACTGTGCAGAAAATTAGGTCCAAGATTTGATTGGAATGATGGCAGAACTGCAATAGAGACCAGACATGTAGCCTTGACAGGTTTCTCCTGTCAGAGTTAGGGTCCTGAAAGGAAATGTGGTAACTTAAAATATGGAATAGAGATATTTGCATCAACCAGACAGAATATTCAAACCCTCAATTGCTCTGCAACCCAGGCCAACATAAGTATATACCTCCTTACTGCCAGAGGAGAAAGTTCCTCTTGCCTGAATATCAGGTGATGAGCTCAGCTGAAGTGGGTGCTTCACAAGGTGATACTTGGCCTCACCATGGTGTTGTTCCCATCATTCTTCATTGTCTCCAGACTGCTAACAGGGTTAGACCTCAGAAGAGTGCAACAGGGATGGTATAATCCATGGAGGATGAAATGTCTTTTACACCAAAAGAATTGCAGAACTTGCCTAATATATATGACCAAAAAGGGAAGATATGTTTGAAGGTAGATTGGGGAGGATATTGGATTTGGCAGTGCACTCTAAAGCTTAGTAGTTGAAAATTCATTGATAGAGGGCACTGACTTTTAACTTGGGATTCAGTGTTTGACAAGGATACCCGAACTGGCCCTAACTCTTTACAGGGATAGTTACTTGGTTATGATAGTTGCCTGGATATATTAGGTAAATGTGGTAGGATTTCCCTGGCATGGCAAGAGAGATTCTCCTTGACCAAACTTTAGTCAGGCTCCTCTAAGCCTTTTACTCAACTAGTCCTTGGCCTTTGGCCTCCATGTCTATCTCTGCAGAGCCCAATTTTAGCAAAATTTCTGCTAATTCAGTTTAGCAAAAATCCTCCTGCTTTGATACTTGATCAAATTCTTTATCCTCCATCCTAGATATTTGATCATCATCGACTACCTTCAGGAAGAATCCTATTAAGTCACTTTAGGATGAATTCTCCTACACTTGATGTCTCCTTTGAGTAAGTTTCCATCTTCTGACCCCCTCATTCTGCTTGCTGGCTATAAGTCCTCAGCTGTCTTTGCTATATTTGAAGGTGAACCTGATCTCTCTTTCTCATTGCAACACTTTTATTGCAATAGTCCTGAATAAAATCTTCCTAGCTATTTTAACAAGTGTCCAAATAATGTTTTATTTAATAATGGTATTGAGAAAGAATTCAGATGGCTAAGAGAGCTAGGATGTAAGAATGTATTATTTACAGTTAATTTTTTTTCAACAAGCATACTTTGTTGAAACTTTTCAACAAATGATGCTGGAACCACTAGATATACACATGTAAAAGAATGAAGGTGAACTTTTACCTCACATGACATGTAAAAATTCATTCAAAATGGGTCAAAGACTTAAATGTAAGAGTTAAAGTTACAGAATTCTTAAAACATAAGTGTAAATCTTTGTGATATGGGATTAGTCAATGTTTCTTAGATATGATACCAAATGAACAGGCATCAATAGAAAAATGGATAAATCGATAGTATCAAAATAAAAAATATTTGGACTTCAAAGAACACCATCATAAAAGTAAGAAGACAATCCAAAGAATAGGAGAAATTTTTAAAATTATATATCTGATAAGGGATCTAGAATAGTCAAAGAACTATTAGAACTCAATAATAGAAAGAAAACTAAATAACCTAACTTAAAAATTAGCAAAGAATCTAAATAGACAGTTCTCCAAAGAAGATATACAAATGCCCAATAAAAGATAAGATGCTCAACCTCATTAGCCATCAAGGAAAGGAAAATCAAAAACAAAAATGAGATATCACTTCACACTCACTACAATAACAATAGTTAAAAAGGTAGATAATAACAAGTGTTTCTGAGGATATAGAGAAATTGGAACTCTTCATACACCACTGCTGCTGCTGCTAAGTCGCTTCAGTCATGTCCGACTCTGTGTGACCCCACAGACGGCAGCCCACCAGGCTCCCCCATCCCTGGGATTCTCCAGGCAAGAACACTGGAGTGGGTTGCCATTTCCTTCTCCAATGCATGAAAGTTAAAAGTGAAAGTGAAGTCATTCAGTCATGTCCGACTCTCAGCAACCCCATGGACTGCAGCCCACCAAGGCTCCTCTGTCCATGGGATTTTCCAGGCAAGAGTTCTGGAGTGGGGTGCCACTGCCTTCTACACCACTAGTGGAATGCAAAATGGTACAGCCAGTTCAAACAACAATTGAGGTTTCCTCTAACACTTATATGTAGAGTTACTCTATTATCTAGCAATTCCAGTCCTATGTAAACAACTAAGAGAAAAGTAAACATATATAAACACAAAAACTTGTACATAAAAATGTTCACAGCATCATTATCCATAACAGTCAAAAGTGGAAACCTCCCAAATGTCCATCAACTGAAGAATGAATGAGTAAATAAAATGTAGTATATCCGTACAATGGAATATTATTCAGAAATGATACATTCTACAAAATTAATGAAACTTTTAAGCACTATGCTTAAGTAAAAGAAGTCAGTTACAAAAGACCATGTATTATGTTATTCCTTTTATACAAAATGTCCAGAACACACAAATCAATGAAAAGGGAAAATTAGTGATCACCTAATCACTCCTAGGAGAAGGCGATGGCACCCCACTCCAGTACTCTTGCCTGGAAAATCCCATGGACGGAGGAGCCTGGTGGGCTGCAGTCCATGGGGTCGCTAAGAGTCGGACACGACTAAGCGACTTCACTTTCACTTTTTCACTTTCATGCATTGGAGAAGGAAATGGCAACCCACTCCAGTGTCCTTGCCTGGAGAATCCCAGGGACCGGGGAGCCTGGTGGACTGCCATCTATGGGGTCACACAGAGTCGGACACGACTGAAGTGACTTAGCAATTACTCCTAGGGCTAGTAGTATTGAGATGATTAGGAGGTAATGGCTAAAGGATGCAGATTTTCCTTGGGGGGCAATGAAAATATTCTAAAATTGATTGAGGTAATATATGCATGTGAATACACTATGTTAATATAATTAAAGCTATTGAATTACATACTTTTGGTAAATTTATCTTAGTAAAGCTGCTTTGAAAAAAAAAAAAAAGAGTGCATCAACTACACTAATATTACCTGAGTTACCTGATAACTCTCTACATGACAGTGTTCCTGGCAAGGTCCAGAGAATATTCAATTCACTAAAGCATTAAGGAATGTATCGGTAAGAGGGGGCTTTAGCATAATCCTTGTGTAATCAGATGTAAACAAAGGAAGATAGGCAGAAGGGGAACAGCAGCCGCCATAATGAAAAACACAGTTTTTACATCTCAGTTCACAGACCCAGAGTCCACTGATTAAAGAGGGGCTGAGGTGTGTGGGGTGGGGGAGGCTAGGTTCCCTTCAAAAGGGACAGTTCAATGCAACCGAAAATATGACCAGTCAATAGTACTCGAATCCTACCAGAGCTGACTATGATCATTCGCCAGGATAACTGCCTTAAGGGGAAAGGAAGAACCAGACTTTTCTTGAGGATTTTTAGATGTCCTGAGATGATACTAATACCAGAAGACCCAAATACTAATACCAGAGGACCCATCATGGTCCTCCAGTAGAGTGAGAGTTTATGGGGATCATACCAGAAACAGAATTTTGATTCTGGTCCTTGATTGCATATTAAGGTAGAGATAATCAACAGCTGACAAAATCCTCAGGTTTGTTCACTGGTTTTGTAGGCCAATAAAGAGTTCTAGGTCCCTTTGCCTCTGCTTCCCTGGAATTGTGTGTGTGTGTTAGTCGCTCAGTCATGTCCAACTTTTTGTGACCCCATGGACTGCCAGGTTCCTCTGTTCATGGAATTCTCCAGGCCAGAATACTAGAGTGGATTGCCATTTCCTTCTCCAGGGAATCTTCCTGACCCAGGGATCAAACCCAGGTCTCTTGCTCTGGCAGGCAGATTCTTTACCATCTTAGCCACCAGGGACGCTCCTGGAATTGTACTTATTAATAAAATAAGCTATTGTCTCAGGCTCTGATTTCTATGGAACTCAAGTTAAGACAGGTATATTATTCATGCTAAGAAAGAAACATGCAATTTTCTTTTTTTTCTTGAAATATACTATTCTCTAAATCTTGATCATTTTTGACAAATATGTGAGTATAAGAAATATTACATTCCCTCCTAACTCCACTATAAAGACAACCTCAATACAGTGATCAATGTCAATGGGCACTTGGCATCTGATTGGGAAACAACCAGAAATGGTAGATTTGGGCAAACTTGAGATCAAGTGCCCATTGGTAGGGGAGAGCCAGGACTCAGCTCCCACTGGTCATGCTGGGTGAAGAGCATCAATCAACACTACCAGAGCTTTTCACTTTTCTAAAGAGGCCAGAATTCCAGCTTTTCATGTAGAAACTATTAATTGAAACATTTTGACTGGCAGGGTGTTTTAAAAACATACTACAGGCCAAATATAGCATATCTCTTGGGTGAATTTGGCCCAGGAGTCCATAAATACAAACATTTGGGCTAAGTAGTAAAGTCTTACTTCTTTAGTTTTGTTGGGGGTGGGGTGGTATTTATTGGTTCAATTTGCTGTTTAGTTGCTAAGTGTGCCCAACTCTTCTTCGACCCCGTGGACTGTAGCCCTCCAGGCTCCTCTCTCCATGGGATTTCCCAGGGAAGAATACTGGAGTGGGTTGCCATTTCCTTCTCCAGAGGATCTTCCCGACCCGGAGCTCGAACCCTGGTCCCCTGCTTGGCAGGCCAATTCTTTCCCACTGTGCCATCTTGGCTCATTGCCCTGTGGCTGTTCTCTAGTACAGTGCTTAGCTCACAGCTGGCATTCAAAAGATACTTGTTGAATGACTAAACATTATTTAAAACACCTATAAGAACCAATCAATTTGGTATAATACATTAAAAAGAAAATAAAGCCCACATTTTTTGACCACAATAATACAGCTGCAGAATTCCAAAGTAGATAAACTCAGCCTAATTATCCCCTGGTGGCTCAGAGGGTAAAGTGTCTGCCTGCAATGGAGGAGACCTGGATTTGATCCCTGGGTCAGGAAGATCCCCTGGAGAAGGAAATGGCAACCCACTCCAGCACTCTTGCCTGGAAAATCCCATGGACAGAGAAGCCTGGTAGACTACAGTCCATGGGGTTGCAAAGAGTCGGACACAACTGAGCGACTTCACTTACCTTACTTACTTACTCTAGATTTGAGGAGCTGGTGGGTCTCGATATGGAGCTTTCATTAGCATTATCTGGAGGGTTTGTTAAAATAAAAATGGTTAAATCCCAACCTCAGAGTGTCTTTCAGCAGGTCTGGGGTGGGGCCCAGAAATTTGCATGTCTAACAATTTCTCAGACAAGGCTGATACCAATCTGGGGCCCACATTTTTGAAGTGCTGCTGAAAAATCCTCTTATAAAATCTCTTTATATTGCAGCAGAGCCTTACCCATTCCAAAAGATCTTTGCTGACTTTTGCTACCCCAGGAGACTTCAGCCCTCTCCCAAGCCTCACCAAGTGGCAAGAAAAGTTAAATGAATCCAAGTCAAGCAATGCTATGCTCTGAGACTTCCCTTTCTGGAGGCCTCTGAAAAGCAGCCTATTTCCGTTTCCAGCTTTAAAGGTTGAAGCTCTTAGTTGATGTGTCAAGCCTGTCTACCTTCTGGGGCTTACCCGTAAGAGGGGTCAGAGCTCACAGAGTGCAGTGAAGCCCTCCTTCTGGAGCAGGACTGGTGCAGAAGCCCCCAACCATGCACATCTCAGTTGTGGTCCCGTTCCCACAACAGAGAGGAAGCACACACCTGTATCCATCCAGAAGGTCTATTATCCTTCTGCTGCTGCTGCTGCTGCTGCTGCTAAGTCGCTTCAGTCGTGTCCGACTCTGTGCGACCCCATAGATGGCAGCCCACCAAGCTCCCCTGTCCCTGGGATTCTCCAGGCAAGAACACTGGAGTGGGTTGCCATTTCCTTCTCCAATGCATGAAAGTGAAAAGTGAAAGTGAGGTTGCTCAGTCGTGTCTGACTCTTAGCGACCCCATGGACTGCAGCCTACCAGGCTCCTCTGTCCATGAGATTTTCCAGGCAAGAGTACTGGAGTGGGGTGCCATTGCCTTCTCCGCTATTATCCTCACCCTTCTAACTAAACCAGGCTCTATGCCCAGGCAAATCCTTTTTACTCCAAGTTCCTTGACAAGTATCAATAAACTGCTAATCCAGACTCTTTATTATAGGTGAAGCTGGGAAGTGTAGTCTGAGTGTGAAGGTACCATATGGTACCTGTTACACTGCTGGCAGAAGGAATGAAGGTGTGGACGTGGGCACTGGGAGACTTACCACAGGAGGATTGCTAAGGCAGAGTAACGCTGGATTTTAAAATGTCATTTGTCCACAGGTCACTTACAATTCCTATGTACTTAAATTCTCTGCATCCTCAAGAACGAAGACTAAACAAAAGGAGGGGAAACAGTACTAAGCAAATTTTTTAAAGAAATTTTTATAACTCAAAGTAAAAGAACAAAACTAAAAAAGCAGCAAGGTAAACATCTGCTCTGATATAAGTCTCCCAGGGGTAATATTTAAGATTTTGAAAACATATATTCTTAGGGGCTAAATAATTAGTATGCAAAGTCCAGAAGAATACCAGAAAACATGAAATACATGGAAAATAAGAACATAAATTCAACATGTAACCTATAAAAGTCAATGAAGCCTAGGATTAATAATCAAGGTATGATTTTTCAAAATCTAGAATTTTTGAAAGAATCTGTGTGTGTGCTCAGTTGCTCAGTCCTGTCTGACTCTGTGACCTCATGAACTGTAGCCCACCAGACTTCTTTATGCACGGGATTCTCCAGGCAAGAATACTGGAGGGGACTGCCATTTCCTCCTCCAGGAGATCTTTCTGACCCAGGGATCAAATCTGTGTCTCTTGTGTCTCCTGCATTTACAGGTGAATTATTTTACCACTGAATCACCTGGGAAGCCCCTTTGAAGAATGAAGACTATGAATTAAAAGAACCAGCACTGTCTCAAGTTAAACAAACAAAAAGAGAAAGTGAAAGTCACTCAGCTGTGTCCAACTCTTTGCAACCCCATGGACTATACAGTCCATGGAATTCTCCAGGCCAGAATACTGGAGTGGGTAGTCTATCCCTTCTCCAGGGGATCTTCTTGACCCAGAAATTGAACCGGAATCTCCTGCATTGCAGGCAGATTCTTTACCAACTGAACTATGAAAAGTGAAAGTGAAGTAGCTCAGTCGTGTCCGACTCTTTGCGACCCCATGGACTGTAGACTACCAGACTCCTCCATCCATGGGATTTTCCTGGCAAGAATACTGGAGTGGGTTGCCATTTCCTTCTCCAGGAAATCTTCCCAACCCAGGGATTGAACCCGGATCTCCTGCATTATAGGCAGATGCTTTACCATCTGAGCCAAGCTCTAAAACGTAAATACCACTAGTGTGACCTGCAAAGGCCAATAAAGCTACTGAGTTCCACACTGAGCTGTGACATCCTTTTTTAAGATATCTATTTGGCTGCATTTGGTCTCAATTGTGGTATGTGGGATCTAATTCCCTGACCAGGGATTCAACACAGGTCCTCTGCATTGGGAGCATGGAGTCTTAGCCACTGGACCGTCAGGGAAGTTCCTGAACTGTGACATCTTTACTTAAATTTTAGAAATTGTTAAATTTTACGAATAAAGGTTGTACAATTTTAAATGTCACAATTAAAATTTCTTCTGGTTTCTTTACTGCTAACCCAAGATAATGGAGTCAGAGCTTTAGAATTCTTAAAGACAAAAAACCAATCTAAGAACACAACACACACCCAAACTCTGACTAATAGGTAAAGACAAAAATCTTAAATGGTCAATCTTCTAGAAAATCTACTGAACATCCTCTCTGCAGAGGTCACGTGGACTGTCAACCAGCTCATCAAACCCTGTAGTAGGGGTATAGGAAGAAATCCTTGAATGAGAAAGTTGATGCAGAAAATGATGTACAGTATCCAGTAAAACCAACTATCCTCTTTTTATTTAAAAAAATAAGCAAATGTTAATAGGAAAAAGGAGTGAGTCAATACTGATAAGAGTAAATATGTAAAAAAAAAAAATAGAGGAGAGTGATAGTGCTGAGACACCTAACTAATTGGAATGATTGTTTAAACAAAAGTAGAACAAAATAAATCAAAAATAATGAATGCATAAGAACCTCAGATTAAACACAAATGATGAATAGAAGGAAGGGGGGTGGGGGCAGGCCAGGAAGCACAAAAAAGTGTCATCCTCCACAGAGGAGAAACCAAAATAATTATGTTTAAATGGACAGATCTAAATTAATAATTAGAATACTAAACATTTACTAAAAATAATTGTGACCAGTTTATAGTAATACATTAATGACTACTGCAACTAAGAATGTTTATGACCCATTTTAAAGTAATCATAATGATAAGCATAGGATAATTAACCTATACATTATTCTACATGAAAAAAATACAGTCCATTTATCTAAATTGCTAATATAAAGGAAAAATGGAAGGTCTTTTAAGAACATAAAATAGACAAAGGACACAACAAATAAAATAAAGAACATAAAAAAAAATTACTTAGTTCATTCATCAAAAGACATACTACTTGATTATTTAAATCTATGTATGAATTTAGAAAAATATAAAAAGCATAAAAGTACTGAAGAGTTTAAAATGTAATATGGGCAAATATTATTAATAATCTCTTGTAATTCAAAAGAAGATCATTATGTTTTGATAGCAGATATATTATTTACAAATACATGACTTTTAAGGAAGTTTTGTATGTATCTAATTTACAACCAAAAAACTACATACAGACAGAATAAAAATGTTAAAAAGAGGAGAATTAATAAAAATCATATTAACTTAGACATTTTCGTTTTTATAAATACACAAAATCTAAATTTTAATTAGTATTTTTAACTGTCTGATATAATTCCACAGAAATTTAAAAGAAAAACATTACAATCAACTAATTACCTCAGAAATTTAACTATGACTCAATATTTTAAAAACCTAACCAAATAATCACATCAAAAACCTTTTATATGTATAATTATGGCTGACTTGTTGTTATACCACTGAAACCAAAACAACATTGTAAATCAATCTTCCTCCAATTAAAAAATAAATTTAAAAAATCTTTCAGACAAAACTTATTTGTTCAGCAGGTACTGAAATTAGTCATTTTTATTCTGAATGGTGTACTCAAACTGAAGAATAAAGCAAAGAAGCCCACCACTACCTTTTTTTAATTTTAGTATATTGGAGATTCTGACTAATGCAAAATGTTAGAATAAGATGAATATGTATTGAAAGGGAGAGACAAATTAATAGTTGAAGATGACATGATTTAAACATGTGTTACTCAGGGTTCTCCAGAGAAACAGAACCAATAGGATGTGTTTCAGTTCAGTTCAGTCACTCAGTCGTGTCCGACTCTTTGCTACCCCATGAATCGAAGCACGCCAGGCCTCCCTGTCCATCACCAACTCCCGGAGTTCACTCAAACTCATGTCCATCGAGTCGGTGATGCCATCCAGCCATCTCATCCTCTGTCCTCCCCTTCTTCTCCTGCCCCCAATCCCTCCCAGCATCAGAGTCTTTTCCAATGAGTCAACTCTTCACATGAGGTGGCCAAAGTATTGGAGTTTCAGCTTTAGCATCAGTCCTTCCAAAGAACACCCAGGACTGGCCTCCTTTAGAATGGACTGGTTGGATGTGTATAGACATACACAAAAGGAGATTTATCATCAGAATTGGTGCATGTAGTTATGGAGTCAAAAAAATCATGAGAAAATCCACTATAAGTCATTTTAAGTTAGGTAAAAGAGCAAAGTTCAAAATAAATTCTGAAAGAGCCATATCACTCCTTTGTACTGGCAATAATTATTTAAATAATGCATCATTTTTAAAGACAGGTAGATCCAGATCCTTTTAACAATAGTAAGGAAACAATACAATAGGAATAAACTTAAAAGAAAGTTGGAGAAAAAAAGAAAGTTGGGGAGTTTGTTTTAAAGTCTAAATATTGTAGTATTTTTCATATTTTTAATATATAAAGAGTTTATCATCCAAGTATACAGTATTAAAAAATGACAAAAATTGACTTTTCTGTCCATATTATTTTGTCATTAAAAGCAATAACTGTATGAAATTTGAAAAAATACTGACCTTTTACAAGGAAAAATAAAGATGTGAGAATGACAAAAAAAAAAACAACCTGAAAAAGAACAATATGGGTATTTACCTCTATTGTTCATTAAAACCTATCAAAAAGAAATGATCATTAAAATGGGGACTTCCCTGGTGGACCACTGGTTAAGAAGCCGCCTATCAATGCAGGGGACACAGGTTCGATCAGTCCAAGAAGATTCCACATGCCTCAGGTAACGAAACCCATGTGCCAGAACTACTAAGCCTGTGCCCTTGAGCCTGAGCTCTGTAACAAGAGAAGCCACCACAGTCAGAAACCCATGCATAGCAACTAGAGAATCCCATGGACAGAGGAGCCTGGCGGGCTACAGCCCATGGGGTCACAAAGAGTCAGACACAACTTAGTGACTAAGAACACACACACACACGTCTATAAAAACTCAATATGTGATAAAGTAAGCACTCCAGTGTTCTTGCCTAGAGAATCCCAGGGACGGGGGAGCCTGGTGGGCTGCCGTCTATGGGGTCACACAAAGTCGGACACGACTGAAGTGACTTAGCAGCAGCAGCAAGCACTCTAAAGTTACCATAAAATAATTTTAATAAGTTATTTGAATTTCAAACATTTAAGTAATTTGTAGGGAAACGTATTAGAGATGTCTGAATACATATGCCAAAAAAAGCTACAGATAGGATTAAAGAGTTACATAGAAAAAGATGAACAAAGTAGATGGAGAATTGTTAATATTCACCACCACTACCAGGATAAAGAGACTTAAAAGTTACTGACAAGATAAACTTTTACGTAATAAAAAGCAATAGATTATACAAATGGCTTCAGTTCTTTCAACAAGTGGAGTCTATGCCTCCACTCTTTAAATCTGGGCTTGCTTTAAAACTTGCTTTGGGCCAGTTGGACTTCAAAATTCCTCTAGCTTTTGGAATTCTTGCTGCCGCTGCCATGTGAGCAAGCCCAGCCTCGCCTGCTGAATGACTGGGCACCACGTGGAGCAGAGACAAGCCATCTCAGCTGAAACATCTTAGACGGGCCAATCCCCCAGCTGACCAGGCTGGTACCAGCAAATGCTTAGGCAAGCTCAGTCAGCCACCCGGTTGAGTCAGCCTAAACTGCTGACGTATGAACTAATCGTCTGTGTCAAACTACTAAGTGTTGAGATAGTCTGTTACACAACAATAAATAGTTAATATTCTAAATATGTAGTTGTTCTCTAAAAGTAAGAAGGAGGATTATGAGCGAGGTAACCCTGAGAGACAAGTGGATTTATTATACAGAGAAAAGATCACTCACCATCTCAGAGGTAGAAAAGGCATGGCTTACACCGAGAAAGTTTGCACTTGAGGAAAGCCAAGTTCAGTAAAAGGGGTGGGACAATTGATTATAACATCGGTTGGGGTACTAACATGTCAACAGACTAACCTAACCTCTGAATATGTCCCTATTCCCAAGCGCCAGTTAATAGCTAAAAGAATAAATGATTCCTGATAGCAGCCATGTTTAGGGCAAAGGGGTTGAAAAATACTATGACATGGCTGCTGCTACTAAGTCACTTCAGTCGTGTCCGACTCTGTGCGACCCCATAGACAGCAGCCCACCAGACTCCCCCGCCCCTGGGATTCTCCAGGCAAGAACACTGGAGTGGGTTGCCATTTCCTTCTCCAATGCATGAAAGTGAAAAGTGAAAGTGAAGTCCCTCAGTCGTGTCCGACTCTTCTCGACCCCATGGACTGCAGCCCACCAGGCTCCTCCGTCCATGGGATTTTCCAGGCAAGAGTACTGGAGTGGGGTGCCATTGCCTTCTCCAACTACATGGCTAGCTTTGCCCAAAAGTAATAGGGAGCATCCAAGACCAGAGGAGGTGCAACCCTGGTGCCCTGCCCAGCAGCAACCTCATCAATCCCCCATTCTCACTTTTCAGCTGTTTCCACACAGTGGAGAACAAGACCCTGCAACTCTTCTGTACACTTTCTCAGTAAACTTCTGAAGGAAAAGGAAACGTTCTGTCTGGCAGAGAACCTCTAGCTGTTCTGACATTTCATATACTATCTACAGTTTTCATATACTATCTTATTTAAT
>NW_011494274.1:2143500-2156959 GCF_000754665.1 Bison bison bison | reverse complement strand
ACAAAAAATATATGAAAATGGTGGTATTTGTAATTCCTCCTATTTAAGATGAGAAGATTGAGGAATGGAGAGACAAATTTAATGTAATTACAGAGTAAAATGTATAATTTTAGTATAATTAATAACATCACAGTCATAAAGATGAATGTTACATATACAAATAAGATTATTTTAAATGAGATGCCAAGTGGAGATGTTAGGAAAGAAAATTGTTGAAGTAAAAATTCAGTTTATTTGCTGCCACAGGTGAAGAGTGAATGAGCAAGCTGAATTGGGCCTAAAGATTTTCCTATAATGGAAAAGAAAACAGAGTTGTTTCGGGGGGTAAAAAAGTAAGATATGAAGGCTAGATCCAGAATTTCCAGTATTACTGGGGAAATGAGGCAATAGAGAGTAGGCACTATCTCATGAAATAATTGCTTAAATTTCCCAAAGTAAGACAATATTTAAAATATTATGTCAAATTTTAAACAGGATAAATTCTATAGACCAAACACTAACCCATCACAACGAAATTTCAGAACACAGAAGAAGAGATTGAAAATTAAAGAGACCCATTACATGAAGAAACTATAGAAACCAAATTTATTGGAACAGAGATTGGACTGATAGTTCCCAGAGGCCAGGAGTAAGAGGTGGGGGGATTGGATAAAGGTGGTCAAAGGTTAAAACTTCCAGTCATAAGTTCTAGGGAAAATTTTAAAAGATTAACTTGGCAAATTAGATGAAATGGAAAAATTTCTTGAAAAACACTGATTACCAAAACTGATACAAGAAGAAATAGAAAGTCTGAACAATCCTCTCTCTGTTAAAATGATTGAATTTATTAATTAAAAAATCTTCCCAGAAAGAAAAGTCCAAGGCCAGATAGCTTCACTGACAAATTCTTCCTAACATTTGGGAGAAGTATAAATTATATATGAACTCTTTCAAAAAATAGTAGAGTAGAGAATACATCCCAGTTTATTTTATGAAGCTAGCATTACTCTGATAGCAAAAAAAAAAAAAAAAAGACATTACAAGAAAAGTATATACAAATATCCTTCATGAAATAAACACAAAACTTCTTAACAGAAATGGGAGTAGGTTTGTGACTTAGACAGAGACAAAAGGATGATAGCTTCCAGGACTTTAATTCTGATAAGAGTGACATAATACAACAAGGATAATTAGAGGCTATTCCTGCAACTGCAAAGAAATTACAGAGGCAGCTACTGTCCAGCCACAGTGTTGGTGATGACTCTCCAACCAGTTCAGTTCAGTCGCTCAGTCATGTCCAACTCTTTGTGACCCCATGAATTGCAGCACGCCAGGCCTCCCTGTCCATCACCAACTCCCAGAGTTCACTCAAGCTCACGTCCATCGAGTCAGTGATGCCATCCAGCCATCTCATGCTCTATTGTCCCCTTCTCCTCCTGCCCCCAATACCCCCCAGCATCAGTCTTTTCCAATGAGTCAACTCTTCTCATGAGGTGGCCGAAGTATTGGAGTTTCAGCTTTAGCATCAGTACTTCCAAAGAACACCCAGGACTGATCTACTTCAGAATGGACTGGTTGGATCTCCTTGCAGTCCAAGGGACTCTCAACAGTCTTCTCCAACACCACAGTTCAAAAGCATCAATTCTTTGGCACTCAGCTTTCTTTATAGTCCAACTCTCACATCCATACTTGACAACTGGAAAAACCATAGCTCTGACTAGATGGACTTTTGTCAGCAAAGTAATGTCTCTGCTTTTTAATACGCTGTCTAGGTTGGTCATAACTTTTCTTCCAAGGAGTAAGCATCTTTTAATTTCATGGCTGCAATCACCACCTACAGTGATTTTGGAGCCCCCCAAAATAAAGTCTGACACTGTTTCCACTGTTTCCCCATCTATTTCCCATGAAGTGATGGGACCAGATGCCATGATCTTAGTTCTCTGAATGTTGAGCTTTAAGCCAACTTTTTCACTCTCCACTTTCACTTTCATCAAGAGGCTTTTGAGTTCCTCTTCACTTTCTGCCATAAGGGTGGTGTCATCTGCATATATGAGGTGATTGATATTTCTCCTGGCAATCTTGATTCCAGCTTGTGCTTCTTCCAGCCCAATGTTTCTCATGATGTGCTCTCCAACCAGCCTATCCCTAAAGGAAGACCTTGGCTCTTCTCTGTTGCCAAATTTCCCTAGGTTCAGTCAATAGTTTAATTTGACATTCTAGGTGGCTGGTTAGCTCAGTTGGTTAGAGCATGGTGCTAATAATTTGACATTCTAGGTTTTGATCAGTTCTGCAAACTACCCAAAAGTCTTTCAATAAATTCACTTCTGCTAAATTTAGCAACCGAGAACCTGAACAATAAATTCACCCCTGCTACAGTTCTCAAAATCAAGAACCCAGAGCTGTGGAGAAATTGGTATCCAGGAGTAATGTGCACAGACTCTCAGGTTCATGGAAGGAATTTAGGTTTGGAAATCTGACCTCACTGGGATGAAGCCTGTAAAAATTTATTTTAGTGTTTAAGGATAGTAATCTAGCATAACAGCTAATTAAATTGATCACCTATGGCCACCAGAAATTAAGAAATTGAATGTAAGGCATGGAAGAGAGAGACTATTCAAAATGTTTTCAGGGCTCCCTGTCTCCACCTCTCAGCTCTCAGTTTCAAGATTATGATCTACTCATATAGATTTCCAGAGAGCCATGATCAGCTTGAGTTCCACAAGGATTTAAGACTCGAAGTGACTGAAAAAAAAAGAGCCTTTCTCTCCCTCTCTCTCTCCTCCCTCTACTAGCATTGATACAAATCCCTGTCCAAAAAAAATTCTAGTCATGCCTAGGACATATGGTCACCTGTGGATCATCAAAGTGTCCACTGATACATGGTCTTCTGAATGGCTAGACTGTATCTTGTGCCCACTTCCATGGCAGAGAAGACAGGGTCTTTTGATCAGCAGCCATACCTAATTCATATGGGGTAAGAGAAAAATTGTTCTCAAAATGAAGGGATGTTGGACAGACAAAAAAGTGTTAGAGTTGACCACCACAGAGAGAAAGGGCAGAGATGAAGAAGAGACAGGAGCTGACCTATTGAACTAAATCCTCTGTGAGAAAATTGAAGAGGGAACTAGATAGTAAGGTAGGAGGAACTAATTTTAGATTAGAGGAGGGATGCATGATCTTTTATACTCTGTATGTATACTAAGCTGCCTCAAATCCTTAACTATAATATCTATAACATAAATAAGAGTACTGGGGCCTTGTGTCCTTGAAAATAAACCATTTTAAGTATCTAGCATCTTGGTAACTTGCACACTTGCCGATCAAGAGTTAATGCGACAATTATGAAAACTACTAATGAAATTCGTCATCACTGAACGTGAACCCAAGTGATGCTCCTGTGGCCCACTCCCTTAATTATCTTGCATAATCCTTGTGCCAGGATACAATCAAGTAGGATTTATAGATTAAAAGCCACATGCATTGGGGTTAAGGATGCAGATTTGGAAATAGTAGACCTGAGTTTCCATCCTGGCTACATCACTTGGCACTTATGGGACCCTAAGAAAGTCAGTCAGTGTTTAATCTATGTAACATGGTCCACAGAGGGCCTAGAACATGGTTTGGTCTCAGTGATAAGTATTCCCTGTTGTTAGTACTGTGGTCTTAGAACTTTGCAACCACTTCACTTAAAACATCTCACAGCTTCCCATAATTCTGATTCTTTTCTAATTCCAGCTGGAATTAGTGAGGTTTCACTGTTCATTATAAAGCAGAATGTATAAATATTGAAAACGGGTACATGTACGTAACCAACCACTGTGTTTTGTTTCGTTTTTTTTTAAGGAAAACATCCTCTAGATCCCCCCCACCCCAAAACCCTCCCCAGCCAGCCCCATTGATAACGGCAGCTAAAAATCCCTCACAACTTTTGGAACTCCGCTATACTGAAAGAATTCAACCATATGTCTGTTGTCCAGTCAAAAACTTGGTAGTTCGCACTTCTAAGAGCATGTTTTCTAAACATCTCTCGTAAATGGAGATTTTGACTTTATGCCCGGGACACCCTGAGAGCTGCTCCTGCAGAAGAAAAAAAAAAAAACACTAATAGGATAATAAATCCCAAGTCCTTTTTCCCCCACTCCGAACAAGAGTTGTTTTAGTTAAGCTGGCCTTCGCTTTCCTCTGGACGCTGCCCGCGTGCTCGTCAGACCATTGTGTTTAATACAGGACTTTTGACTCAGCCATCATTACTCACACTTTACTGATTTTACTTTAAACACTGCTGGCTAACACGACAATTTATCACGACTGTTTTCTCTAGCAGTGGGGGGATAATTTATTTCCCTGCTGAAGGGTTTGATATTTATTAGCGCGGCCGCCGGGCTGCTCAGCGGAGATGCACGCTCCAGGGGACATGCTGCGGCTCCGGCCCCAGGCCTGCTCCATCCTCTCTGCTCCAGCCCACCCGCTCCTCCTGGGCAGGACCTGCTGGCACCGCAGGGCACAGAGGACAGTAACTCGGGAAGAGGAAGCGGGGTGCTCCCCTCCATCCTGAAGGGGATGCCGGCAATCCTGGCGGGGCGAGGCGAGCCGAGCCTTCAAGCCTGGAGACTTGAGGACCAAGCCCAGAAATGCAGGCATCTGCAGAGGAGGACTCGCTGGAGGGTGGCGCCCAGTGCCCCCAGCAGAACAGATGGCAAAGAGATCCTCAGGTAAGGCGGGTTTGGACTGAGAAGTGGAGTGTCCCAAGCTTCTAAGACTGGTGGGAAACAACCCCTACACCACCCAGCAGACAGCACCTCTGCAAGGCAGTCAGGGTGCTTGGCAAGGGCAGCTTCTAGTAATAAGTTTATTGTAGCGGCAAACGAGTAACCCAAAGAAAAGAATAAGAATTTGGGTTTATTGTGTGCCTACTGTGTGCCTGGCACCACGCTAGGCTGACATGCATCGTTCCATCATCTTAGCAATAATCCCAGGGATGATGATAATCATGATCATGATGCCCTAGGATGCATGTTGGTATCCAGGGGGCTTTGGAAGGTCATGTTTATTGCCTACTCTTCTAGAGCTAGTACCTGGGAGAGCCAGGGAACACACACAGATCTGTCTGACCAAAGGGCCATGTCCTGCTGCTGAATGAAAGGCTCTGGAAAGCTCAGCAGAGGGCCTCAGTGCAGAGCCTGGAGTTCCCACCGTCAGAGCCACCCTTTCACTTAGGGTGCTATCTCTAACAACGTATGTTATCTGGGGGACATGGCTATAAAATCCATTAGCACTTGGGCCACATTAGTCAGGACTTACAGGATGATTTTCTTTTCCAGAATACTGGGGATGAGTCACAGGACAGTTAAACCCTGATGTTTTCAAGTTGAGCAAACTCCTGGGGGTGAGCGTGTGGTGAGTGTCTTAGTGAATGCTGTTGAGGGAGGGGAGGATGTGCTGAAACACAGGAGCGTGAACACACACCTAGAGGAGGAAACAGGGAAGAAAAATGTCAATGGACTAAAAAGGGACACATGCCCCTATCACAGCAGATGTGCTAAGCTTCAAGTACTGGGAGATTCATAGTCCTAGAAGTTTCCCAACATTTGTGGTGTGCTAGGCCCTGTGCTGGAATAAAGGTCACAAAACCAGATAAGATAACAAGCCCCCATCCCAAGAGTTTGTTATCTATTTCCCCTGAGACTTTGAGAAAATTCCTAGGATGTCAGAAAGAAAAAAAAAAAACAATTTCACAAAAGAGACTTGGGATAAAAAGGTGGGTCATAAAGTTCCACTACTTCTGGTCCTCTGTGGAGACACTCAGGAGAGCAGCAACTGCCCAGGTATAGGTAAAGCCCAGCCACCCAGAGCAGCCCTGTGGTGAAGAGGGAGGCTTTCAGACTCAGTCAGTCCTCAGACCTGCTGGCTGGTATAATCCGCCTCACTCAAGAGCCCCTCGGGAGGAGACGAAGGATGGGTGAGGGAAGAGGGAATTTCACTCCTCTCCGCAGGCTGTCCGACACCAGCACTAATACCTGGATGCACGCCTCTCATTCGTCAACCCCACTTTCTCTGTTGCTATCCCTGAGGTAAAATCTTTCCCCGTTGCCTCTCACCCAACCACCGCACACCCCAGCCTGGGTTACGTAACGTCGCTGTCAAGAAATGAGGTAGGGAAACATGCCTCCACTTGAGACAAAAACTCCTCAGAAAACAAATTCCCTGAGGGAGAAACTCAGCTGTGAGAACTTCAGAGGAGGCTTATTTAGGACTCCCAGGGAGCGGAGACTGACATCAGTCTGAAGGCCAAGCAACAGATAGCGTCCAATGGCCACCATGATTGCGTCACCGCAGAAAGAAGTTGCGGCCTGGCCTCACCCGGCTTGACCAGCGATTGATCAGGGCCCCGGCTCCAGGCCTCCCTCTGGCCAATCACGGGAGGGCCCAGCTCATTTTTTTGTCGAGTCCACCATGAAACAAAATTCTTTCCAGAGCCTTGATTAATCTTCTTAAAACTCATAAAAGTCAAAGTATTTCAGCCTGTTCGAATGTCTCCATGTTCTTCTAGATATTTGTGGTTGAGGACAATTTTGCTGTCAGTTTTCAATTAGTAAAGAGATGTGGCAAAAAGAAAAGGAAGGCAAATTAGAATTCGAAAGCATCGCTTTTTAAAAAGCCCCATGAGACACTGTGACCTGTAAATGCCTAGACCCCAGGAAGGGCAGGTGAGGTATAGAGAAGACCCTCATCCTTTTCATGTTCCAAGAACATGTCAACAGCTGGCCTGTGGGATGCATGTCTTACAAGATATCATATGAGGCTTTTTGGTCTTGTCACAAACTGAGAACCTTGCTGATGCAAGGCTGTATTTATTAGGACCATTTCTATTTCCTGGCTTGTGTGTGGTCATGGGCTGCATGTTATCCATTAATGATGGAAAGCTGACCCTGGTATGCCTTGGGTTTGTTGAACAGTTCAGTAGGATCCAGCAGAGCTCATGGCATTTTTGCCAAAGCTCTCTCCCTAGTCCCTCTCTTCCCTTAATTGTAAATCTCATGTGCATTTAAGCAAAAAATCTCATCCATCTGTTTTTTATTCATTTACACTTAACTCATCAAATCCCCTTCTGTCTGGGCTGTCATGTCCCACAGGTTCTGCACTGGTGTGCCATGTCAAACCCTTCTTCCCTGACTATCGAGAAGTCTGGTTTAGCCAAGAGATGATATGCTCCACTCCCTAGGGTTGAAGGAGTGCAGCTAGTGAGGTGGGGGTGAGAAGAAAGATGTTCCAAATTCCAAACCCCCAAGAGCTGCAGTCCACTGTAGGTTTGGCAAAATATCTCCTTTCATTCATACATTCATAATACTGACTTGATTGAACTGTTACTCTTGTGATGTGCAAATGAAAACGTGTGTGTTTGTAAGTGTGTGTGTGTGTGTGTACATTGGCTGTGATTAAACATGTTTTGTGGCATTAATTCAGACCACGGGTGGGCTTCTTTTCTCTGTAATCAGACCAACTGGCTAACTTCGAGGTGAGGATCTGGACTGAATTCCTCCTATGACTTCCACTGTGCTGGGTTTTATCCACCTGTCAGCCAGGAGCAGAAAAATGAGAAGCAAGAGCTCGCAGTAACAGGAGGAAGAATTCCAGTTCTGGGAGTTCTCCCAGCATTCTCCTGTCTAGGCAGATTTCTTCCCAGATGAGGAGAGGGCACACAGATGACCACAGGACAGATCCACTCTCAGCACAGACAGGTAGGGCACTGCAGCTACGCTGGATACAGCATCATGCTAGTTACCCAGAACCTCCTAGGATGGAAGCCACAAAAAGGACAGGGCCACCTAAGGCTGCCCCACAGCCCAGATGAGAACCATGTGAAATGAAGAGCGCTCTCCCCTACCTCAGGTAGGGGAGACAGGTAGGGCCGTCGACATCTAAACTCTAGCAAACACAAAACTTGCTTTAAAAACAAAACGTATTGAAATCTTGATATTATTCATCATTCTGCTACTTCTGAGGATATGCAGGGTAATGGTTTCAATTGCTTTTTATAAATCTCATTTCTGTTTAGAAAATTTTCTTTCTGATAAGCTTGGATTATCTTATTTCTTCATAGTTTGAGGCTTTTTATTTTTTAATTGCAGGATAATTTACTTTACAGAAATTTGTTGTTTTCTGCCAAATATCAATATGTATCAGTCTAGGTGTACATATGTCCTTTCCCTCTTGAACCTCCCTCTCTTCATAGTTTTTTGAGTAAGTCACGTGGACAGGTAAAAAATTGAACACAAAGTTACATTCATGGAGTGATGTGGAATATTTGGACTTTCACGTTAGAGTTCCTAAGGAAAGATTTGTGAAAATCCAGTGCAATACTATCTGCTAACTTAGTAAACAGACACTGGGGTTAAATAAGGAAAAGGACTTCATTCTGGAAACAGTTCTCAACTGTGGTGTAATGTCATGCTAGTGCCTCACAATCAGTTGTGAGATGCATTACGAGTGATCTGTTGCTAAAAATACTTAAAGTACTGACGTTTGTCAATGATTCACTTTTAAATAAAACTTAGAAGTAGCCTCGAGGTTATCCCTAAGACCATGTCACTTTAAATCACCAGATTCCCAGATATGCTTTATTGAGTTGGAGAGAAAGAGTTCATGTTACCTCGAGGACCCCTGGCATTGAACAGACAGACACAAGAGGCACACGCTGGGGAATGTGTCCTGGACATAGACATCATCCATCACATATGTTGTGGCAGAAAACAGTTGGAAATCACTCTCTTCACAGTCTCAGTACATGTCATGGTCGGAATTGTGTGGCTCTTTGTCACTTGTTAATGTGTAGGGATTCCATTCCACTATTCCTTTTTAGCCCTGAACATTATGTAAAGCAAGCTTACTCTCAGAAAGAGATATTGAAGAGTTTCATGACCAAAGCAGTGTTCCTATACAGCATGATCTTATAGTGAAGCAAGCCTTGTGAACAGCACTGACATTAATTCCATTTTTCTCTGCCTCTTTTTCCCTCCCTGCCTGTGTATGTGTGTGTTCAGTCTGGGTACTGAGATTATTCCACTTTATAATATGACATAGCCTGGGGGGCTCTTAAGCCCCATCCCTCCCCCAGCCTTTAGTCGGTATCTCCCAAATACATACTATGTTCACAATCAAAAGATCAAACCTGAAATTTGATGTGGGTCACTGAGAACTCAATGCTACTCAAACTCTTAAGATCAAAAAATGCTTTTTAAAAAAGCGCCTACTACCAACAAGATAAAGGAAATCTTTCTGCAATGGCATGTTAATAATTCCCAAGCTCTAGATAGCTGTGTAAATCCATGTTGTAGTCACAGGGCATACTATGAACCTAGATGAGGAAAGGGTTCATACAGTTTTTGCAGGCCAGGTGGCTGGCTAGTTCATATTTCTTTGTGCAGCACACACTCATCTCCTGTGTTCTTTACTACTGTCTGACCTTAATACAGAGGCTATACTTTTAGATTTGGTCAATTCTTTGGGCAATAAACACTGGGAAGTAGAAACTCTGAAATCTCCCATTCCTCTTTTCACCTACAACCATTAGTAAAGAAAAATACAGGTTAAGTTAAGGTTGACTTAGAGCCCTAGATATATCAGTTGGCTGTTTTAGGTGAATTTTGCTTTGTCTTGCATGCTCCCCAGTCTTCCTTCTCCTACCCATCCACCAACTTAACCATCAACTGCCACTTCCTTCTCTCTCTCTCCCATGCTATTACCAGTTTCGTGGATTATCAGTTCAAAGGCTTTCAAGTGCTAAAGCAGAAATCCAGCTGACTGAAACATCAGTTATGTGGGCCCAAAATGCAGAGGTAGAGAGGTTCTATTCGTGATACATTCAGGGCTCCATTTTCTATGACTCTCTGCCCTCTACCACCTGTTAGCCTTATCCTGAATCTCACCTCACCTCCAGCCATAAAACGTCAGCCAGCAGCAGAAGGTTGACATTCTCCCTTATTTGTCTCCCTTGAAAGAAGAAGCTGGCTTTTGTCCCATTCTCTTAAGGACAAGGGAAAACTTTCCCTGAAGCCTCCAACAACCTTCTCATGTATAAGAATTAGGTCATTTTCCCATTCACAAAGCATTTGTTGACAAGTAGATTAGCTTCCTTTAATTGGCCAGGATTAATCAGATCTTATGGACATGAGTTTGAGTAGGCTCTGGGAGTTGGTGATGGACATGGGTTTGGGTGGACTCCGGGAGTTGGTGATGGACAGGGAGGCCTGGCGTGCTGCAGTCCATGGGGTCGCAAAGAGTCAGACACGACTGAGCGACTGAACTGAACTGAACTGAATCGGGTCTCACCTCTGAAGCTGGAAATGAAATAACTTCCCCCAACATCATACGAACAAAACAGATATCATCGTGGATAAAAGACAGAATGGATTCTGGCTAGAGGTAATCAACAAAATCTGTAAGAAATATTTGGTATTTTCCACATTAAGTTCAGCATGCATTCCCTTCACCTGTTTAGACAATGCATTGATATAACTGATCAAGAATTAACTGTGAAGCTCTGCTCTGTTGCATTTTTTGGATCATGGAGGATCCAGAGAGCTTTTTTTGACCTGTAGGCACTATATCTGAAGGGCACTGTGGTGCTTTGGGACCCTCCACTTGGGCAGCAGTTACATAATCAAGTAACAACCAAGCCTGAAGCTTGCCAAAACTTAAGTTCCCTTCCTAGAGAAGTGGCCAGCTCTACATTCCCATGTCGCAAAGCACCCAGACCTCTGCATGCAAACTCCTCACTCCTAGTATTTCAAAGTGCTGGCCATTCCTCCATCGGGGAAGGCAACTGGGCAGGACGCAGGCACAACGGCTCACATTTTCCTCCTCATGATCATTTTCCATTGACTCAAGTAGCAGCTGCTTTTTGGAGGGCCATGTACGCTTACGATGACACAGACTGTTTCCAAACTCTGAAGTGGTCATCTTCAGATTGGCCAGAGTGATATAATCTCTTTGGAATCAGACTTCTGTTGCCCTGTCTGCCCTTGTGATTCTAAAATAGGACCTTGGGTTGAAGAACCATTCATTAACATGTAGACATAGCAGTTTCTTCCAAGCAAAAGAAGAAAGGAACCTAGATCGTTATCACTGATCCTTTGCCATTGGCTGGTCCAGAGTTGCCCTGATTCAGCTGATCCATTCCTTATGTTCATATCCTGTAAGATTCCAGAGCCTCCCCTCCGTCACCTCAGCCACATGTCCCTCTACAGCTTCAAGTCTGTACTCTGAAACCTTTCTGCCTTGTTCACAGCTTTATCCTGACTGCCCTAATCTGTCACCTCAGCCAACTCCAACCCTCTTTCCTTTACTTTGCCCCCAAAAAGTGTTTCAGTGCTACTCATTCTTGGACTTCTGACTTTTGCGTGAGTAAGTCCTCGTTCCAGCTCTATTTCGATCTGAAATTCCATTCAAAGTACATTGGTTTCTAACAATGTAGATACCACACAGAGTGGGTATAAATGTGGCCTCCATCAATTACTACATGAACTTAAGCACATTTTTACACCTCTCATCACACAGTCAGTAGGTATTTAGTATGGGACAGCCACACGACAGACACTGTGCTAAGCTCTAAGACAGTTGCTGCATCTATTTTTTTTTAAAGAGCATAAATTATAAAATGCATCTCAAAGGGTTATCATAAGGGTTAGATGAGATAATATATGCCAGAGGCATAGGAAACATTCACAAATGGTGACCAGTGTAACTATGATCGTTAGTGAGAAAGCACCTGGTCCATCTGCAACTCCCTATGATACTACCCTTCAAAGGAATTCGGGAATTCCTGTTTCTTCTGCATTCATTCCAACTTGTCACCCTTCCAGGATATCCTCCAGCTATATATCGCGCAGCACTTAAAGTGGGTCTGTTGTTGATATCAACCCAACCGTGTTCCCACACAGAGTGCTTGCTGCAGGCCAGGGTACCTGGGCCTGCTCCCGATGGGAGACAGTCAGGAGACACAGGCTTGCCTGTCCCAGGTTCAAACCTCCAGGGCTGTGTCCCCGGTCTGCCCCGGAGTGTGAATGGTGCACCCGAGTAAGGGGTGCGCATGTCTCTAGCCGTAAGTGTTGCATGGTTGTTATAAACCATGAGGCCTGGTAACACCAGCGGCAGCCTATCAGGTTTCCAATGTACCACATTCTTCCAGATTTCCAGATGCTCTTTTCTTTCTCTCTCTCAGCCCCACTCCATCCCGACTCGTATTCTAAAGTGCCCCAGATTGCTTACTGCAACCTAACAATTTGAAAGTAAGTGGAATAAAACTTCAGGAGGGGAAAACCAGCTGGAAGTTTCTATTTAAGGAGAAAGAGGAGTGGAAAATTACCGCATGCCTCATTGTGCCACGCGGCTCTCACAGACCATTCATGGCATACAGGCAGACCACAGGAAGGGGATTTGGTGCAGCCCAACTTACAGGGAAGAAATGGCTTAGTATTATCACAAATGTACAACTTATTTGAAGCCCCCTGAAGGAAAGGTGTACGTTCATCGGTATAGAAGATCTATTATTTGTTTAACAAAACAAAACAAACAAACAAAAAAAACCATTAAAACAATCTGGGGACTAGAAACCACATGTCTCCTGACTGCAAGGGAAAAGAAATCCCTCCTCCTGAGACCAAAATCTGGGCAAAACCAGCCCTGGCTAAAGTGTTACTACTAAGGGAGAGAATTTGAGTAGGAGACTCTTCCCTTACCTTTTCCTTTGTGAAATGGAAATAAAAGCTCAGCACCACTTCTACTTGCATCATGATGTTTGAGAGGCTTCCTTAGAGCTTCTTAGGAAAATTCTGAAGATGTCTTGTTAAGTCAGCATAACTTAACAAGGGAATTTCCTTCCCTTGGAAGGAATTTCATGGAGAAGTCATCCCACTGGGAAGTTATTTTTCCTGTTAAATGATTGCTACTCCTTGGCAGAGGGCCAATAGATGGCGACAAGAAATCAGGAGCCTGAGCATCTCTACCTGGAGTGGTGGTGACATGAGATGTCAGCAGCAGAGTCCAAAGGAGCATTGTAAGATGTTCGGCAGCAGGAGGGGTGGGCGGGGGGCAGGGGGGGCGTGGGATGGAGAACAGGGATGGGGATTCGTGTTCAAAGGATCTACAGAAGGTGATTTGCAGAATTCCCCTGGCTTTCTCTGCTCCTTGAGACACCTAGGGAAAATCAAGCCACCCAGTTTGTGATACACTGTTACAACAGTCCTAGGAAATGAACACAGATTTTGATACCCAAAGTAGAGTGGCTTAAAACAACAGAATTTGATTGTTTCCAATTTCTGGAGACTAAGCATCTGAAATCAAGGTGTCAGAAGAAGGGATACATTTTCCTCGCCTCTTCCTAGCTTTTCATGGTGGCCATCAGTCCTTGACACTTCTTACAGCTGCATCACTCTAAGCCCCGCCTGTATTGTCACATGGCATTCACCCTGAGCGCCTGTGT
>NW_011494274.1:2138092-2143400 GCF_000754665.1 Bison bison bison | reverse complement strand
TCCAGATTTCCCTCTTCTTATGAGGACACCAGTCATACTGGATGCGAGCCCTCCCTAATGACCTCATCTTAACTCAATTACATCTTCAAAGTCTCTAATTCCAAATAAAGTCACATTCACAGGTGCAGGGGTTTAGGACTTTAATTTTTTGTTGCTGGTGGTAGTGGGAGGGACACAATTCAATTCTCAGTCTATCTCCCAGTAGACTATGTCATAGGTTTTCTAGTTGGCTACAGTTAGTAAGCGGCCACTGAGAGTGAACTTGATTGAACTCTGAAAGGCTAACTTGAGAATGCAAATGCCACAGCAGGCAATGAAAATGGATGCTGGAAGTGGAAGACCTCCAGCCCATGGGCAAGATCCCCTCATTAGTTACTCGATGGCTTTCCAACCTCTCAAGAGTCCCTGGGAGCTCTAGGAGGAGTCAGGGACCTTTGGCTGTCTGTGAAACGGATGTAAAGTTGTGAAGAAGTGGTTCAAAGTATCAAGTGCTTTCATGGGATGCTGAATGCTTGATTCTCAGCAGGCAGTCTGATCTCTTGAACTCAAAACATTGAATTTCCCAAGACACTGGAGAGACATAATCACAACTTTTAGATGTACAAGTCATTCTGGCAATTGATTTTCAAAGAAGCAAAGGATCCAGGATTCTTTTTTGCTGAAGCAAATCTAAATGATGACATGGAGGAGCACCAGCATGCTGTGTGTCTGTCATGGCCAAAGGGTACATTGCTACCTCTTCTGGTCCAAGTGTCTTCAGGTGCGGTTGCAACTCTGAGCTTGATTATTTCCTCTCCTCGAGCACGGGTGGGCTCTACAGAGGCACTTTCAGCATCTGGCAACATGGATTTCATGACCACAAAGTAAAAATGAAATAATGCACATACCAAAACATAAACACATTGTAAAGTACATTCAGCCTCAGATTCCAAACTCGGCAACCCTGCGTGGGTTAGCAAAGGGGAAGCCAGACTTCTGTCCCGGGGGGCAGGAACAAGGCCTCCAAACTGACAGCTGCTATCATTCCAAAACAAGTCACTGTTTATAAATGAATATTCTTTGTGATAAATTATTGAATTACATGAAAACTGTATGATTGCCTGCTGCTGCCAGATTTGGTTTTGGTCTCAAAAGCCAGCATGGAATGTAGTACAGACTGAGAGCGAAATTAAAAACTGCTGGTTTTCTTTCACGAAATTCTTGTCTGAACTCTCAGTTTCCCACTAACCTGTAATGCTGGTTCTGGTTTTAGATGCCCAGAAGTCCTTCTAGGACATTTACAATATATAAGGTTTTAGATTAGAGACATGTTTATCTGTTTCAAGAAAACTGTAGGTATGAATCGCAGCTCGTAATTTACTTTTGATAATAGGGTCGCAAAGAGTCGGACATGACTGAGTGACTGAACTGAACTGATCTCAAAATTTTAAAGGAAAGAGGGATGTTACTTGTCATGAGTGTCCCCTAGGTGCCAGGCTGTGTGCTGTTTGCTTTAGCTTTAGCTATCTCATTTAACCCTCGCAAAGCCATTTTAATACCCATTTTACAGATGAGAAAGCTGAAGCATGATGAAGTTAAGTGATTTGGCTAAGTTAACACAGCAGTAAAATGAGACGACCAGACCTGGCACTAGGCATGTGATTCCGAAATTCATGTTCTTTCCTTAATAGCACACTGATTCCCACCACAGCTTCATAAGAGACTACATTTAGTATTAGTACTCAAAGAAAGGGCTTCACAGGTAGCTCAAGTGGTAAAGAACCCGCCTGCCACTGCAGGAGATGCATATTTGATCTCTGGGTCAAGAAGATCCCCTGGAGGAGGAAATGGCAAGGTTAATACAACTTATCCAGTATCCTTGCCTGAGAAATCCCATGGGCAGAGGAACCTGGTAGACTATAGTCCATAGGGTTGCAGAGTCAGACATGACTGAGCACACTCATAGGCATACTCAAAGAAAGGGATTGCTTTCCAAGCTCTCACATTAATTACTTGTGTATTATCTCTCAAGGCCTGTTTTGTAAAAAATAACATTGAAAATGAAAAAAAAATTACTATCTTCTTTGATTCATCTTTCCCTTCATAACTGGATTTCCCTCATCTTCCCTATTCTAGTTTCCTAGGGAAATCTGGTTAATTCCTATGGAATTAGCAGGAATAAGAGAAGCACAGAGTTCTAATCCAATTTCACTTCTCATTCACTGTGTGCATTGCTAAATCACAGCCTTCCCTTACACAAGAGGGATGATGAGGTTTGCCCAGCCTATTTCACAGGTTGTTATAATGCTCAAATTTATATAATGTCTAGGAAATTATTCTGTAACTCATAAAGCTCTGAACTGTGTAAGTTATCTATGATGGCCTAGACATTTCTCTGATAGTTCAACCAAAAAAGGGAGATTTTTTTCAGAACAATTATCCAATGTTAGCTAGTGGTCTTCTGATAAGTAGGATCTCTGGACAAAAGAAAACAACTGATTTTTAGCATTTGCTATGATATAAATACTCCCACCAAGGACAATTTCAAGCTACCAAAATGACATCACTGAGCATAGAGGTGGGAAGAGATACTCTGGTTGCTAACACAATCGGGCTCTAGCATACCGCTAGTTCTGACTAAATTTCAAAACGGCAGCATCTTTTAAAACACCTATTATACTGGAGTCATCCTGTGAAATGCCCAAAGTCTGTCTTCCCCTTTATGTGTTTCCCTCGTGGAAACAAGACTGTGCCTCCAGCCTGGGACAGAGTGCCCAGACCCCATAAGCCCCTCAGAGAACCAAAAAAATCTTGCATTTGCTGCTTTGACCCATCTGAGGAGAGAGTGCCTGCCTCATACAGAACTTATATTTCATCCAAGAAAAAAGTGTGCTCCAGGAAAATGTTGTTGCTCCAAGCAGACTTTGAGTCCCAAGAACAAGTGTCACTCACTATTTCCCTGTTCATAGTGTAATAGTTAGCCTTAGATTTGAATACATTTCACATACAAACAGTGGCTTACACAAGGTTGTATCTCTCTCGTGTAAAAGAAGACTGGAAACATACCATCCAGAACTGACTCAAACCAAGGACCTATGCTTCTTCAGGTTCCCCTCTTCACTATTCTCATGGTCCAGAATGTCTGCTGAAGCTCCAGCCATAACATGTGAGTTCCAGTCAACAGGATGGAAAAAGAGGTACACTGTGTCACTTTTAAAGAGAATTCCTAGAAGTCCCACTTATTATTTTATGTGTCATTGACTAGAAACCAATAAATCATATGACCATAACTAGCTATAAGCACTCCAGAACTCTTGCCTAGAGAATCCCATGGATGGAGGAGCCTGGTGGATTGCAGTCCATGGGGTCGCTGAGAGTCGGACAGGACTGAGCGACTTCCCTTTCACTTTTCCCTTTCATGCACTGGAGAAGGAAATGGCAACCCACTCCAGTGTTCTTGCCTGGAGACTCCCAGGGACGGGGAGCCCAGTGGGCTGCCATCCATGGGGTCACACAGAGTCGGACACGACTGAAGTGACTTAGCAGCAGCAGCAGCAGCTATAAGAGAGACTTCAAATATAGTCCTTTAACTTGGAGACTATGTGCCTGGCTAAATGTCAGGTTCTTTTACTAAGAAAGAAAGGAGAATCGATATTGAAGTAGGCAAGAAGTAATCGCTGGTTTGTGTTCATGTAGTGTGTGTGCATGTGTGTGTGTGTGTGTGCACACACTCAGTCGATCAGTCACATCTGACTCTTTGCTACCCATGGACTATAGCCCACCAAGTTCCTCTATCTATGGAGTTTTTAAGGCAAGGATACTGGAGTGGGTTGCCATTTGTTACTCCAGGGGATCTTCCCGACCCAGGAATCGAACCTGTGTCTCTTGTGTCTCCTGCATCAGAAGGTGGATTCTGTACCACTGAGTCACCAGGGAAGCCATGTTCACTCATGCTTGTGCACTCATTCATCAGAGGCTAGAAAAAGAAAAGGAAACAAATTTTCTACCTACCTATAGTTCAGCTGTCTCTTCTCCCCATTCATCCCTGTGGGCAAGAAGAGAAGGTAGCTGCTAACAGGTTATTACATATCCTTTGAGGACCAAATTGTTGTTCAGTTGCTAAGTCATGTCCGACTCTTTGTGACTCCATAGACTGTAGCCCGCCAGGTTCCTCTGTCCATGGGATCCTCCAGTCAAGAATAGTGGAGTGGGTTGCCATTTCCTTCTCCAGAGGATCAAACAAAAGGAGTTATATCTGTTTCTGGGATATGTGTGCAAAACACATCATGATGTTTTGATCATTATTTGAAAGATAGAGACAATTATATATGGTCATTACTAATATTATGTTAAAAGTGGGTGGAAGTTATTGTCTCTCTAGATGCTTTGTCTAAATGCAGGGGTATCAGTTACCTACTCTGATGAAAGTCAGCTATGCATCTGACCCTAGCTGATGCTGGGAAAAATGAGGTGAGGGGGATCCTTTTCTTTTCCCATACCATCCACCTAGACTCTGCAGCACAGAAGTTGGAGATCTGTTTATTATATGAGTTGCATTCATAAAGTTCTGTGTGGGCATGTAAATATCTGCTTGCAGCCCTGCGCCTGCCTCCTCCACCTCTTGTTCCCATTGGAGCTAGTGAATAGCTGGTCAGGCATCAGAAAAGAAGTCTCATGCAGCCAAATAAGGCTTTTCGCTCTTTTTTTTTTTCCAAAATAGCATGGGAGTAGAGCTAGGGACACATATTAACCTACAGAGAAGCTTGCTAGTGACAAATGCAGAAGCCACACAAACATGCAGGGCAGGCATGAGAACGCAGCCACCTGCTGAGGGTGGCGGTCAAACCACATCAGAGAGGAGATGCGTCCTAGCGACCATCCGCCCACTCCCATCCCATTTGTGTTTCTTAGACCCAAAGAAACACAAGTCCTGTTGGACGTTTCATTTAAATCTCCAATCTGTAATCTTATACTTTAATTCTGTTTAATATAACGTTCCATGGCCAGATATACCAACTCCTTCCACGTGCATTAAAATCCTTGACCTTCCAGCTTTTAGCTTTTAACACACAGATAATCCAGTGGATGAGCCCAGGCCTACCATCAGTTTAGAAGTCAAAGAACTTCAGGAGATTTCATGGCTGATTTGTGCAACAATCAAGTGTTTCCAGTGAAAGTTGGAAATCCAGGAATATAACACTGGTGGACAAGCCCGCAGAGATCCAAAATCTATGCCCTCGGATCCTGACTGCTGTGCATTTGCCCTGAGAACATGGCTCACAGTGGACCTTGAGACTGAGAGAAGAAACTACTTAAAAAAAAAAAAAAA
>NW_011494274.1:2114768-2137992 GCF_000754665.1 Bison bison bison | reverse complement strand
AAATATATATATATATATATTATTTTTTATTTTTTTTATTTTTTTATGATATGCCATTTTATTAAACTGAAAGAAAAAGATGGTACAGTCTACTTTTACTTTAAAAGAGATTTAATTCAATAGTTTGATTGCTCACTATTGAAAACTACATTTTCTTCCTCAGAACTGGGCGGCACTGAGGTGGAAACAGTTTTCATGATCCTTGACTTCCCCTTAAAGGAAAGTACTACGGAATTTCAGCAGCGAACATCATCTGGTTTCTACTCAAACCCCATCTCCAAGAAAACGTGAGAGAGAATCTAAAAGAAGTTCTATTCAAGGCAAGAAGAAATTCCAAACGCAAACATTTTATTCCAACAATTTGGATATACCAGCTGCTCCATCGCTGGGTAGGAATGATTATCAGCAGCCTTGTCACTGCCATCGCTAAATCTTATATCCTGTTGTATATCCAAATACATGCACATAAAATATGTGTACAGATAAATTAGTGTTAATTAAAAACTCACGTCTATAAAATGTCCTTCCTTTGTTCTGAAATCTATGTACTTGTTTTCCAGACTGGAAACCTAAACATCTTGGCTACACATTAAAAACATGCTGGAATGTACATACGCTATGGAAACTTCAGAACTGACCTTCTCTTAAAAGCAAACAAACCTAGAGTGCTTTTGTTACAGCATCATCCTCTAATGAGACCTAAAAGGAGACCACTAAATTCTAAATTCAGGTATTTACCAAACAAAGTGTTGATATCTACTAGCTGAACAGCCCTAATAAACGAACAGCTGAACTTCAGATAGTCTTTCTCAGCTCTTTGTCTATTAGGAAGTTGAAGCATTTTCAATTAAAGCCTTCATTTTTCCAGTAGACTTCAACATGTGTGGACCAAACAACACTCTCTCGGAGGTGGCCTCTGATTCAGACTTTTGGATTCCTTTCTCAGCTTCACCTTGACTATCGCTTCCATACCGATAAGCAAACTTCTTTTTCAGCGCCTCTGCTATGAGGGCAGCAGGGTCAGCAGCATCTGCCGGCTTGGGCTTTGTGTCTTGTTCTGACCTTTTTACGGATCGCAGTTTCACGCTGTTCATGTCTTTTAGGATCTCCAGCATGTTGGGCAGGTCTGTTTTCTTTGGACTGTTCTTGACCGGGGTCTTCCCAGCAGAGGCGTTTCTCCGTCTTCGCTCTTTTATCAGATCAATAGCAGAAGTGCTCTGCTGGAGCCCCGGTGAGGGGAGGGGAGGCGGCGGCGGAGGGGGCGGCAGTAGGGGCGCTGGCGGGACGGAGGGTGCTGCCGCGGCGGCAGGCCTGATGGATTCTAAGTCACCTGCACTGAGGTTCTGCTGTTCCTGGAGGGTCACGATCTTGGCAATCTGAGCTCTGAGGGCAGCAAGCTCACTTTCAAGGGCACAGATCTTCTGCAGCGCTTCCTCATTGGCCAGCGTCGAGGTCTGCAGCGGAGGCTCTTCTGGAGACAGGGTGGGTAAGGATGGCTGCCTGCTGTGGGGCTTCTCAAAGAAAGGAAGATCATCCTGAATAGGTTGGCCTATATTATTTTTTAAATGCATCAGGATCACTTTATACAGCCTTGTGGGGCTGTGAGTCCCCAAGCAAAGTCAACAGCTGGCAATACTTACCTCTTCTCGAGTCCAGCCTTGGCCACCGATCCCTGTTGCTGGGGAAAGCCTACCTAGGGTGATCCTGTTGATCCTTCCAGGTGGAGCATTAGAATCCTTTTGTTGTTTCTCCTTCAAGTCATTGAGACACACAGACCCATTTTTTACTGAGGTAGAGTTGATTTACAGTACTGTGTTAGTTTCAGGTGTACATCAAGTGATTCAGTTATATGTATATATGCATATATTTATATTATTTTTTCTCTTTTTCCATTATAGTTTATTATAAGATATTGAATATAGTTCACTATGTTATGTACAGTAAATCCTAGTTCCTTATCTATTTTATATATGATAGTGTACATCTGTTAATCTCATATTCCCAATTAACCCCACCTTGTTTCTCCTTCGGTAATCATAAATACATTTCCTGTAGCTGTAATCTGTTTCTGATTTGTAAATAAGTTTATCTGTACTATGTTTTAGATTCCACATGTAAGTGATATCATATAACATTTGTCTTTCTCCAACTGACTGACTTCGTTTAGTGTGATAATCCCCAGGCCCATCCGTGTTGCTACAAATGGTGTTACTTCATTCTTTTTTGTGGCTGAGTAGTATTCCATTGTATGTATGTACCACATCTTCCTCGTCCGTTCCTTTGTTGATGGACACAGGTTGCTTTCATGTCTTGGCTATTATAAATAGTGTTTAAACACATAGCTTCTTGATGATTTCAAGTTTAAGAAAATCTACTAGCTTTCCATGAGGGGGATAGTGGGCCCCAAAGGAGTAGACTGGATTCATATTGGAGGAGTGAAGAGTGTGTGATATGGGCTTTCCAAACATGGCAGCAGAAAGTTTTACTTCTCACTCAGGTGCAGAAGTGAAGTAGGAAAATAGAGTTTAGCTTTTAGCCTTGACTGATCAATAGATAGGAAACTTATTACCCTAGGAAAGAGTTTTCTCTTGGCATTACACACAAAGAGCAATTTTGGACCAGGAAATACATACAGCCCAAGTTCTTAGTAAAGAAGAAAAATATAGATTCCCTCCATCAGTCCAACTCTGAAAACAAACAAAAACTTTAAAAACTCAAACAAAAAAGAAAAAGAAAAACCAAAAACCTACAACATTGACAACATGGCAGATACCATACCAAAGGCATGGACTGTCCAAATATGTGCCCCGTCTTCAAATTTTTCTTGTAGGTTAGCTGAAGCCAGGTCCTGGAATGTTAACTGGGACCTGATCACAACTAATGGACCAGAAATTATGAAATGCCTCATGTTACCAGTCATTTAAACCAGATAGTTCAGGGTCCAGTTATGGTTAGGTTCAAACTGAGGCTTAAATCTAATATATTTATTGCAAGTAACACTGAACACTCAAGTACCCTTATTTTAAACCTAAATGACACCATGTATCGTATCCATTTCCTGCATCTTTGAACCATGCTTCAGTTGAATCTGTCATCTTTCTCCCTCATTGGGGAGTATTCAAAGTGACATCTCCTACTATGTCACTCTACCTGGGAGAAAACGGGGGGTTTGTTGCCATGCACTGTTTCGCATTAGAAGAATTTAGTCTGAGAACCTAACACAAAGTCAGGAACCAGCTGCCTGAGTTAGAACTAGGGTGGCATATCAGCGTCATTTTTGTTTCTTCAGTTTTTAAACTATTTGCTTCATAAAAATATTTTTACTTTCCTTGGTCCACCATTATGCCTTGGTCCATGTTTTTCCTAGAACTCTTCTTGGGAAAATGTGTACTATATGTGGAAATACAAAGCAGAACTAAGAAAGGCCCTTGTCTCCTGACGTCAAGGTTTTTGTAAAGAAAAATACACAAAGGTAACCGCGCCTCACTCTGGCTTTCTAGTAACCCCAGAAAAAAATTCCAGAAATGTGTTTTAATTCTTTAGTTTGAGTGACAAAAAGGTTCAAATGTTTCCCAAAGTCCACTTAAGAATCATTCTGACCTTGGGAAAATGGATTTTGTTAGCCCCAAAGCTTATTAAGATTAATGGCAAGAGGGGCTCATTATTCTGCCAGAAAAATCTGCTAACAAATCTGAGAGGGGAGTTTTTATTCTGTCTGTTTCAAGGAGAGGGGATCCAGAGTGTCTGAAAAATACCCACCAGGGATGAGGTGCCCTTCAGACACACGGCGGTGATCCACGGTTGGGAGGCTCACTTCAGGTGATTGTAGGCCAACAAAGGGTCTTATCAGGGCTTTCTTACAGAGAGAGGTCCCTCTGCTCTCAGTCATGAAACCCACCACCCTGGCCATACCAGCAGGCTTTATGGAGCCCAGGATAGTATTCAGAAATGGGAGCCTTATTCAGATATAACTCTCGTGCCTGTTGACCTCGTTGCCCCAGTAGCAGCAGGGAGCTACTGTTTCCTGTTCGAGCGCTCGGTCACTGCACTGACCCCGTTGTCTCTCAGATTCTGCCACCCCTGCTTCTGCTGCTGCTGACCAGCTAACTCCCTGCACACCTTGAACAAAAACTCACAAGGAGGATCCTTGTAAGTTGCCAGTTCCCCACGCAGTACCAGGAATCTTTGCAGGCAACGCCCTTGGGCTGGCTGCCTCACAGGTTCCTGCCCAGCTGTGAATGGCTGGATTTTGGCCAAGTGCTCATCCCTGGTCATCTTTGTAGGGCACGGCACAGAAGCTTGTTGCTAAGAGACAGGAATTCCCAGACCCAGAGATGGCTAGATAAGAATTCTGGCTTTGATTACCAGCTCACAGAACTGATGGGAAGCAAATAGACAGGAAACCTTCTAAGTTTTTAAGGAATTTGGTTCAACCCAAGAAACCCAAGCTTGGCTGACAACAGCCTGTAACTACTCAACTCATTGCCCACCCCCCCACAAAATTTGCTCCAAAAGGTAATGAGCTCCAAAGAAGTACAGTTCTCAGGGAAAAAAAGCATTTGCATCAATATCCATCTCAGATAAGCCAAGAAAGGCAATGAACAAGGGAGATCCTCAGAGAGCACAGCAAGGGTTTGCAGATTGGCTGCCCAAGGAACTCACTGATCTTCAAGGCAGGGAACTGTCCCTGTCAAGTAGATTGTGATATATGCATTGAAGCAGCAACCTCCAAGGATTATTTTCTTATTGTCTACTTCTTCAAATAAAAGTTTCCTTGCAATTCTCCTCCACCGTTTTATATTTAACATGCTGTACTAAGAGTCCTAGACTTAGTAGTTACAACAAAAAGAACTAATTATACAGTGGGTCCAAAAAACAACAAAAAAAAAAACCACCCAGAAGTTTCTTTCTCTTTCATATACCAGCCTAGAGCAGCACTGTCTAATAGAAATAGAATACAAGTCACATTTCTTTTTTAAGATTTTTTTTTAATGTGGACCATTTTTAAAGCCTTTATTGAATTTGTTACAGTATGGCTTCTGTTTCAAGCTGTGGTTTTTTTGGCCACGAAGTATGTGGAATCTTAGCTTCCTGACCAGGGATCGAACCCACACCCCCTGAATTAGAAAGCAAAGTCTTAACTACTGGACTGCCAGGGAAGTCCCAATAAGTCACGTTTGTAATTTACAATTAGCCAGCAGTGACGTTGGGGGAAAAAATGTGAAATTAATTTTTTAAATGTGATGGAGAAGTTGCCCATGTGACATTTGCTCAATTTCCATTGTTGAGAATTTGAATTTATGGCCACTTCTTAATGCAAAGAAGGCTGAGAAACATAGCATCTAACTGGGTAGCCAAGTGCCCAGTTAAAACTCAGGAATTCTATAACTAAAGAGAGGATTGGGAGATGGATAATAGGGATTACTTGCAGGTTCTTCTACAGAAGTGGATAATTTTATTTAGCTGTGAGTTACTAGACTATAAAGAAATCCATACAAAAACTAACCTCAAAGAAGGCATGTCAGCCACACATCCTAGATTTTGAGCTTAAGATGAGGCTTGAGGAGTCTCCTTATTTAAAAAAAAAAAAATTATTTCTTTGTTTTCATCTGTGCTAGGTTTTCATTGATCCGTGGGTTTTCTCTATTATGAAGTGTGTGGGCTTCTTATTGCAGCGACTTCCCTAGTTGTGGGGCAGAGGCTCTAGGACTTCAGTCATTGCGGTACATGGACCCAGGAGTTGCAGTTCCCAGGCTCTAGAACACAGGCTCAATAGTCGAGATGAACGGCCTTAGCTGCTTGGTGGCATGAGGGATCTTCCCAGATCAGGGATGGAACCCATGTCCCCTACATTAGCAGACAGATTCTTTATCACTGAGCCACCAGGGAAGCTCCTTGAGGGGTCTCCCTTTGATGAAAAGATATGTGTGGCTCAAGCAGGCACAGACTTTCAAAGGTATATGTATGGAAAGAAAGGAAGAACTCAAGGAGGGGATTTGCCAAAGAATCGTCTCTTTTGTATTCATTTCTTTCCCTCATTCCTAATAAGACTAGCAATTCCTCAGTTTTGTGGTCTGAGAAGCTGTAACTCCATCTTCTAACTCCAGATGTTAGCCTTGATTAAACCAATCAAGGAGTCATATTTGCCTAGTCACAGTGATAGACAGATTCAGTGATGGGCCCATGACCTAAACCGGCCCAACCAGAGAGAAGTTTATAGCTCTCTTTGATGTCTGGGGCAAGAGAAGCTTCTTTCCCCCTGGATGTGAATGAAGAAAATATAGCCCTGGGGCAGCAGGCAGCTATGTGACAAGAGAGAAGCCAACAGAAGGATAAAGCCAAAACATGAAGGAGGGCCACTGAAAAACAGACCTGCAACCCTGACAACGTTCTGAATCTCTGGATCAAACCACGCCTGATGTCCCACCTCTGGAATTTTCAGCTAAATGAGGGAACACTTTTCTTACATTATTTAATCAGTTTGATTTAAGCTTCCTGTCACTTGTAACTAAAAGTAATCCCAACAGTGGTTTGACCTGAATATGTTTCTTCCTTGGCACCTAAAAGGGTAAAGTTATCTCCTGAGCATCCACTTATAAGTACCTCCCTATGTGACCATCTACTTTAAGCACCTCCTTCTGTGACCCCGAATCATGCATTAGCTCACTTAAGTCTCACCATAAGCCTGGAGGTAACTACAAGTCAGGAAACCAAGACTCAAAAAGATTAGCTAACCTTTCCAACGTCACTCTGAGAATAAGTGGCTGAACCGAGAATTGAGCCCTACCAATTCTTAATCCAATGCTCTTTCTCCAACTTTGGCCTCATATATTATTTTTTGAACCGTGTATATAAATAACAAAGGTTTATATGTTTACTCAAACTCCACATGGAAAACCATTCTGACTTTTGAAAATCTGATTCAATGATCAAAAACACATGTAGAATATTAGTTAGAAGGTGGTGTAGACTGTAGCAAGGTTTTATAGGCATCTTGGGCAGGTCCTTCAGAGTAATTGGGATGTGGAATGTGGAAGTCATTTTTATGGGAAAGTTGGGACACGGCCTCCTGTGGGCAGCCTCAGGCTAAAGAGGGAGTATATCAAGAAAAAAAATCACATTGAACCTGGTGATAAGGTTCATGAGGATGTTAATTAAAAGAAATCTCAAATTTCAAGGCTGTATGGGTGATACACTTGCAAGCAAGGGCATAGGAACAATACACAACAGAAATATAAGGTTTTACCCCAAGATGTCAGTATTCTTTTGAAAACAGTATGTATGGTTTATAAACCATCTGTGAAATTCTTCTCCTGCTCACTTATCTTATTACAGTGCCTGCTCATGCTTCTCAAATAGTCTGGCTCAGCCACAGAAAGGAGAAAGATGCCTTACATTTTGCTTGAGCATGATCAAGTTTGGCTAACCACGCTATTTTAGCCAACTCTAAAGCCTCCTTATTTGTATGTTATTCAAAATGATCTTTCCCTTGTCAGGGTTAGAAATAAGAATTATTCATTTTTATATCCACAGTAGCACTGGGTTCATGCTTGAGAATTATCCTATGGGTTGAATTAAATACCTGCTCTATCCCCCCAAAAGGAGAGGAAAATCCACATACCCTACCCTTACTCCATCATTTCCCATGCCAAGTTCCATTTTCCTATAGAAAGTTTATACTGAACATGGGCTCAAAGCTCTCAAATTTGGCTTAAGGAATTATAGCTGCCCCAGTGTTCATCCAATGATAAAAGTGTTTGTTCTAGAAGCTTCTTTAGAAGAGGCTGCTTTTACCACCTAGTCAGGCACACAGTATGTCTATAAATGCAAAAATGTTAATGAAAGTGGCTAGATGGGATCCTTTAACATCAGGCACTGAGCTCTAAGGTAGATCTAATGCCTTTACCATCTCATTTGTGTTCATTATTTGTCTCCTATGAAGTAAAATGTATTGAAAACAACAATATTCCTGAACTTGGCACTTGATAGTCTGTTTAAAAACCCCCTATATAATTATGCTACTTTCCCCTTTCCGGTCTATGGCAGGGACTATCCAAGATTTGGTTGCTCACTAGACCTACTTCCCCTTCATGTCTACTCAGCAAAACCACATTTTCCACTTCTCTTGTATGAAGGTGATGCCACATGAGCGGTACTCACCGTTGACAGATGAGTGGAAGTGATGTGCAATACTGGAGGGAGGCAAGTGAGACCAGGGGGTCCTTCACACACTCTTTCTTCATTTGTTGGCCAACCAGATGCCCAAGAGCCTGAGTGCTGAAGGGACAGAGGAGCCACTAGGAAGAAAGGGCCTGGGTCCCTGAATGACAGCGTGGAGTAGAGGATCTGACTCCTCCAACTCCAGCAGATCTACATGGAACTGGGACTTCAGCCAGGAATGAATCTTTGTTAGATTAGTCACTGAAATTGGCAGCTGCTTGTTATAGTACTGCTTCCATTGACTAATTATTGCCCTATGGAGACGGCAGTTAGACATTACCCAACTTGAATACTGTCCAGTGGAATTCACTGCTCTATGGTGGGAGCGCTTGAAAATTTGAAAAGCCAAAACCAGACAGGGCATCAACTAAGCAAACAATTCCACAGCTCTGACAGTCTGAGGCATGCCCCATGACCCTTGCATCCATCCTGCCTTGCACCAGCTTTGCCTCCACATCTCAACTTCAAGCATCTAGAAAACAAAGTGCTTGTCTTATCTTCTCCTCTATGGTGCCTATTGCAACTAGCACCATTTTGAGTAGTTAACCATAGTGGTTAGTAAATAAAATGTCTGGAGAATCAGCTGAAATTTGGTTAAAAAGGAGCTGAGATAGAAGAGAGAAAGTAACATTTACATAGACACTATTGTAGGCCTGGGGCCTTGTAAGTTGAAATACAGATGTCCCTGGATATTGTGGTGTAGGTGAGATTGCCTCCAGCCTCCCATTCCATACCCAGGAGAAGTCCAAAATCCCTGTCTGCAAGTTTTCCTGAAAATTTCCAGGGGTGGGGACGGCACTCCCATAGTCACCTGCAGTTCTGAATTTCTGCTCCTGCTCTATTCAATCAGTTTATGGATTATCTTTCGATCTCATCCATCCAGCATATGATCTCTGTTCAGTTCAGTTCAATCGCTCAGTTGTGTCCAGCTCTTTGCGACCCCATGGACTGCAGCACGCCAGGCTTCCCTGTCCATCACCAACTCCCGAAGTTTACTCAAACTCATGTCCATTGAGTTGGTGACGCCATCCAACCATCCCATCCTCTGTTGTCCCTTTCTCCTCCCACCCTCAATCTTCCCCAGCATCAGGGTCTTTTCAAATGAGTCAGTTCTTCACATCAGGTGGCCAAAGAATTGGAATTTCAGCTTCAACATCAGTCCTTCCAATGAATATTCAGGACTGATCTCCTTTAGGGTGGACTGGTTGGATCTCCTTGCAGTCCAAGGGACTCTCAAGAGTCTTCTCCAACACCACAGTTCAAAAGCATCAATTCTTCGGCGCTCAGCTTTCTTTATAGTCCAACTCTCGCATCCATACATGACTACTGGAAAAACCATAGCATGTGGGCTACCTCACATTAACTTGAGCATGAAATTCAACCCCTCCCTCAGTTTCTACCCAAAAAGAAAAAAAAAAATCACTCTTAAAATGTATTGATGTATATGATAGAATCAATCAAAGATTCAGTCAGAGGTGAAATGGTTTCATCCTAGTTATTCACTACCTAATTTAAATATTGTCATTCAGTTACCCAGGGCTCCTGAACATTAGGAATTTTTTAGTGGGCCTTCAAATTGTGGTACTGGAGAAGACTCTTGAGGTCCCTTCGACGGCAAGGAGATCAAACCAGTCACTCCTAAAGGAAATCAACCCTGAATATTTATTGGAAGGACTGAAGCTGAAGCTCCAATACTCTGGCCACCTGATGCCAAGAACCAACTCATTGGAAAAGACCCTGATGATGGGAAAGATTGAAGGCCAAAGGAGAAGGAGGCAGCAGAGGATAAGATGGTTAGATAGCGTCACCGACTCAATGAGCATGAATTTGAGCAAACTCCCAGAGATAGTGAAGGACAGAGGAGCCTGGCATGCTGCAGTCCACGGGGTCACAAAGAGCCCGACACGACTTAGCAACTGAACAACAACCACTTACACAATCCCAGCTTCAGATCATCTCGATAACCTCCTGCACTCTTTCTTCCCTCCTCCTCATCTCTTTCCTTCCAGGTCACCCCTGCCAAATCCCCAATACAAATCTCTTTCACTCTGTAATGAAAAGGGTCCAGTTTACTTCAGATCCTATTACCTAAGGCTCCAGGAACATGCTTGCATATACCAATCCAGACTCAGCTCACCCAAAGGGATTTCCCTTCCGTGAAAGACAGACTTCTTACAAGGTGGCTATGGCTCAATTTAGTTCTTCCTCTATTATATGCATAAATGCATGTAACAATAAAACCATTAGCCTTCACACTGCTAATTCTCACAGATCTCATCCTACTCCATTTCTTAATAGCATTTGGCACCAATGGGTCACACCCTCCCCCTTGAACACTTCCTTCATGTTTTAAAATGCATTTTATTGAAGTGTAGTTGAGTTACAATGCTGTATTAATTTTTATTGTACAGCAAAGTGATTCAGTTATGTGTGTGTGTGTGTGTGTGTGTGTGTGTGTGTATACAAAGTTGCTTCAGTCATGTCTCTTTGCGACCCTATGGACTCTAGCCCGCCAGGCTTCTCTGGCCATGGGATTCTCCAGGCAAGAATACTGGAGTGGGTTGCCATGCCCTCCTCCAGAGAATCTTCCCAACCCAGAGATAGACCATGTGTCTTTTGTGTCTCCTGCATTGGCAAATGAGTTCTTTACCACTAACACCACCTGGGAAGCACCATATACATATATATTCTTTTTCATATTCTTTTCCATTATGGTTTATTACAGGATATTCCATACAGTTCTCTGTGCTATGCAATTGTCACCATTCCATTGTATATATAATACCTTGCATTCGCTGATCCCAAACTCTCTATCCAGCGCTCCCCCACTTTCCCTCACTTTTTATTTACTGGATATCACAATCACCTACCAGGTTTTCCTCCCTGCCTGTCTACCAGACTCTTCTGCTGGTATCCCCTACTGTCCCAACCTCTAAATGTCCATCCTTGGATCTAATCTTGCTATTTTCATATCTGCACTTGTCAACCTTAGACTGGATATTTTCTCATCCAGTCCCATGATCTGATCACAATCTCTCTGCAGATGATTCTCTAACTTATATCTCCATTCCAGACCTCTCTCACAAACTCCAGACATATATCCCCAACTGTCTTTGGATACTTCTAATTGGCATCTTAAATTTAAAATGCTCAAAAACGAAGTCCCAAATCCCATTCCATTGGCAAAACTGGCTTCTCCATAGATCTTCTCATCTCAGTAGGTGGCATTTCCACTCTCCTTGTTCTTCCGAATTGACCTTTGGGTCCCCTCATGCTTTACTCCCCACATGTAAGCCATTAGCAAATCAGCTCTACCTTAAAAATACATGCAGAATCCAACCACTGCTTACTGCTTCCGCTGATTCAACCTCTCTGATTCAAGCCATCAGCATCTCTCATCTGACTGCTCTCACTGGTTCTTCCTCTGCCATTCCTCTTCCTAAAACCCATTCTGAATACAGCACCCAAAGCGATCCATTAAAATTCACGTCAGTCCTCTATCTAGAACCCTCCTCAATCAACCTCACAGTAATCCATAAAACCGACCTGATCTGGCCCCTGTTACCTTTCAGGCCTCTTTGATTACTACTCCCATACCCCCTGCCCCTGACATTAACTCCTCTCCAGTAACTCCAATCAGTTTTTCTCTATTTCTCAACTGTGCCAAGCACACTTCTGCTTCAGGGCCTTTGCACTTATCTTCACTCCACCTAAAATGCTCTCTCACTTTCTTCACTTCTGTACTTAAATAGCTTTCTCAAATTGCACACTTCCCTCCTGCTGCATTTTTCTTCTTAGCATTTATCAGCATTTAACACATAGCTATTTTAATTATTTTCCTTGCTTATTTTCTGTCTTCCCTGCTAAACTATGGACGGCCACTTTTATCAGTATTGTTCACTGCTGTATTTCCAGTGGCCAGAACAGTGCCTGGCACAGAGAAGGTACTCCATAAATATGTAAATGACTATCAACAACAGCCCTGCAAGGGATTATTGTCCCATTCTGTAGATAAGGAAAGTAAAGGTCAGAGAGATTACAAAATTCGTTCAGTTAGTAAACAAAGCTAGGATTAAAATTCAGTTTCACTGCAATTCTAAATGCCATAATAATTTTACAATACAGTATTACCTTCCAGAAGGATCCAGAGCTTCACAGTCACAAGAGGTCTCTGACGTGCTTCTGGGAGCTGTGAAACCAACTGAAAATTGATTGAACACTTGCAGCTGTCTAGCATTGCTTGTACTATACACCTTGCATTCAATCAACAAATATTGAGAATCTGCTATGTGACAGACCACTAAGAATTCAAAGATAACAAAAACAGATTAGATTTCAGCTTTCTCACACCGGAACTGAAAACCACACGAATCGATGGGAAAATTGTACCCAGATAAGCGCAATGTTGGCCCACTCCAGTGTTCTTGCCTGGAGAGTCCCAGGGATGGCGGAGCCTGGTGGGCTGCCGTCTATGGGGTTGCACAGAGTCAGACATGACTGAAGCGACTCAGCAGCATCAAGAGCAATCAGGGAAAAGTCTATAGGAGACAACTTTGTCTGGAAGTCAGAAGGCTTCCCTGGAGGAGGGACACATGAACTGAGTTCTCAAAGGGGGTAGGAGTTAACTTGACAAGAAGGGGAGGGGGAATATTCTAGATGGAAGGAACAGCATGTGCAAAGGCCCTGTTGTAAGACTGATTTTCTCTGGTTAAAGCCACTTGGCTTTTTGTGATCTACAAGCAAAATGAGAAGGTACGGGCAGAGGGCATAGGAGGTCCCTGCTGCAAGAAGGGGCTGGAGTGGAGGATAGGGGCTGACCTCATAGGGCTCTCTAGCCTAGTTAAGATACAGCAGTGCTTCTCCCAATCAGACCGCAATGAAGGACAACAATCTCAGTCAAGGGTCACACAATTTTACTGAGCTTCAATTACTTGTCAAACACAAATAATTCTTCCCCTAGGAAGATATTACTACGTCCTGGGAGATGAAACTGGGTCTTTTAAGAATTATACGACGGTCTCAGAGTCACATGGCTGACAAGTGGCAGAACTAGAATTTAAAACTAGACTGGCCCAATTTTAAAGCCCTGGCCTTCTCATCCAGTGAAGGATAAATGCACAGAAATGCTAAAGAAACTGGCCTTTGCCCCTCGCCTGGGGCAAGATGAATGCAAAAAAAAAAAGCCCAGCCGTCTTCTGGTTTCCTGCGAGAAACCTCTGTGTTCCATCTTTCCTCATTTCCTACCCCGGGGGAGGGGCCTATTTCTCAGCTCTCTGAATCCTCAGGGCTGCTCTTCCAAGTCTCTGGGGCCATGCCTAGGAGCAGGTGCCAACAGAGATTTCCAGTCATTGGTGGAATTGATAAGTAGAGAATCAAAGACTCTCAAAAGGTCAACGAGTCCTTAAGAATTATAAGAACAAGATAACTCAAATCTACATTTCACTTGGCTTGTTTTGTTTTCGTTTAGGGGGGTATGTTTTGTGGTTTTTTTGTTGGTTTTTATTTTTGTATATGCTGGGGACAGTTGAAAGAGCACTGGGTTTAAAGATCTGCTCTGAAGTCTTAGTTCTGCCATTTGGAAACTTGAGCTTCAGTTTCATGACTGAGGAAGGGTTGCAAGGACCATTGAAATAGGTAACGGATGTGGAAAGTGAAAGTGAAGTTGCTCAGTCGTGTCCAACTCTTTGCGACCCCATGGACTGTAGCCCACCAGGCTCCTCCATCCACGGAATTTTCTAGGCGAGAGTCCTGGAGTGGGTTGCCATTTCCTTCTCCAGGGGAACTTCCCAACCCAGGGATCAAACCCGGGTCTCCCACATTGTGGGCAGATGCTTTACTGTCTGAGCCACCAGGAAATCAGTGTTGCTGATAACACTTCAAGCAGGAGATCATTCTCATAGATAGATATCTGACTTCCACAGTATTACAGGACACAACTCGCTGTATCTGTTTCTGGAACACAATTATATGTTTGGTTTCCCTTGCTAACATCTCTTCCAGCAAGCTGACCCTTGAATGCCAGGTCTGCAGAAATGCTATCTTGTTCTTTTCTCCTTCTACTTTCTATGGGTGATCGTATCAGGTCCCAAGACTTAAGTACAGACAATTTCAAAACCTCTCACAGGAGATCCAGAGCCATTCCCCAGCTAGCTATCTCACATAATATCCTTCAGGTATCGCAAACTTAGGTCAAAAGGGAACTTACTGTCTTTCCTCTGTTTCTTCAACACCATGCCAGCTACTGCTGCTGAGTCACTTCAGTCGTGTCCGACTCTGTGTGACCCCATAGATGGCAGCCCACCAGGCTTCCCCGTCCCTGGGATTCTCCAGGCAAGAACACTGGAGTGGGTTGCCATTTCCTTCTCCAATGCATGAAAGTATAAAGTGAAAGTGAAGTCGCTCAGTCGTGTCCGACTTTTAGCGACCCCCATGGACTGCAGCCCACCAGGCTCCTCCGTCCATGGGATTTTCCAGGCAAGAGTACTGGAGTGGGTTGCCATTTCCTTCTCCAATGCATGAAAGTGAAAAGCGAAAATGAGGTTGCTCAGTCGTGTCCAACTCTTAGCGACCCCATGGACTGCAGCCCACCAGGCTCCTCCATCCATGGGGTTTTCCAGGTGAGAGTACTGGAGTGGGGTGCCATTGCCTTCTCCGCAATACCATGCCTACTATCTTAGCAAATGACACCATCGTTCTCTCTCCCTCTCTCTTTCTCGCTCTCAGTCTTTCTCTCTCTCTCTCCCTCTCTCTGCATTTTTAACTTTGACACATAATAATGTAAGTAATATTTATTAGAACTTACTAGCTGTCAAGCCCTATGCTAAGCATTTTAGACACATTTTCTGATTTAAGCATTAAAACAGCCATATAAGGTTTCAATGCATTAGCAGCCTGCTTTCATAGACAGGGAAAATAAGGTTTAGAGCACTGTTAAATCACTTGCTCATGGTTCCCAGCACTACAGTATTTTTGGAGTTGTCTGCTCACCACCAGGTAACACAGCCTCATGCTCCCTGTCACCACATCTCCCACTTCCAACTGGTCACCAAATCCAGCTACACTGTACCTCAAAGATAAATATTTATCAGTTCCATCCAGCCCTTTCTATTTGGTCTTGACCTTCAGTAGCTCTTACTATGATTTATTTACTTTTACTTAACAATTACCCAGTAAATCAATACTATGTACCAAGTATTATTTTAAGCACTTAAAGTAGTATTAACTCAGTTAATTCTCCTAGCAATCCCATGAGGTGGATTCTTATTATCCACAGTTTGTAGACTGGGAAACTGAAGCACAGGGCCAATAAGTAACCTGCCTAAAATCACATGGCTAATAAATGATAAGGCTGGGATCTGAGCCCAAGCAATCTGGAGCCAGGCTTCACACCATGATGTCCCTACAAATAGAATTAGAGTGGTGTCCTAGGTGGTTTCCCTCCCTTCAGCAGTTCTCTACCCAGTCTCAACAAATTCTCCAGAATTTGCTTCACAAAAGTGTAACTTCAGTCCTTTCCACCACTGTCTCCCCCACTGATTTGCTCTGGTTAGAGCCATGGTGGCCCTTTGTGATCTGCAAGCAAAATAAGATCCAGATCACCTTTCCCATCGTGCACTACTCACATCAATCCAAAGCCATTGCTTTGCCAGGCACTATCTCCAGTCGCTGTGTCCTTACAAACGTCCTTATCAACCATGAAATGCCCTTCTCCGATGAAATCAGTCCACTCATCCTTCAAGACACAAATGTCACCTCCTCTTCATTTCTTTCGTTTAGCATGTGATCATGTTACATTCTAAAAATTGGCAACCCCCTCCCTTGTACACCTTCCTGCCCTGTGTCCTTCACATCTGAGATGGAGCTGGTAAACCCTCTAAAGCTGACACCGATCTTGTACCGCAGTCCAGCCCTATCAGTGATCGTAGTGGGCTCACAGTCCACACTTGCTGAATGACGCTGTGGGATTTACGTGATTCATCCAGAGCCTCAAAGAAAGATGTTGGAATATTAGTGCTCTGAAATTCCAGCCTGAGCAGTGGGTGAGTGGTTTTAAAAAAGTAAGAAAGAGATTAAAACCTTGCGTTTCTTTCCATGGACAGAATCAGAGTTAAGTATGAGTATACACAGTTTGAAAAAGAATTAGACCGTCCTTTAGGGGAGCTTTCTCTTTGTTTGACATTCACGGCACAACTGCAGCTCCTGCCTGGTAGGCAGAGCATACATGTGACTCCCCCACCTTCCTGGGGCTTGTATTTCTCCAGAGAGTAGGACATCTGCATGGAATTCATGCTCACAAATATTCCACAAACATTCACTGATGTCTTTTCATGGTTAGTTAGCTCTTGTGGTTTCTTTTTCCCATTTTTGTTACTGGTGTCTTTTGTTTCCTACTTTTTTTATCTCTAGTTTCTGAATAACAGTAAATACTTTTGGAGCACTTTCCATGAACTTGGCACCCTTCTAAGGTTTCTGAAATCATTCGTGGACTTCTGTCTTGTGAGCATCAGAGTAAAAGAAAATGTTGAATTTGAAGATCCACCAGGCAGTAAACATCTTTAAATATATACATGTGCATCCTGGTGCTCTTATCATGTCAGCTGGGATTCCAAACACGGGACTTCAGTGTTGGGAAACATGCACAGTCCTGCTTCTGAAAGACACCACTGGGCACAGTACACATTCCCGCCAACAGTACACAAGGGTGTCCGTTTCCTTTATCTTTGCCACCAGTCAGTACTGACATGCTTTTTCATTTTTGTTAATGTAAAGACTAAAAATTGTCATGAATTATTCCCGTTTGCAGATCCACGCCTTTAGAGAGATGAACATCTTCTCAGCTGTAATTGGATATTTTCAGTTCCTACTTGGTGAGTCTTTGTAAACTGTTAACCATTTACTACTGGATTTTATTTTTTGGACCACTTTGAGGATGCTTTTAATACTAATACTTAGAGCTGATCGTCACCACTGCTCAAGGTTGAGGAGGGGGAGATAGAAGTAACTAAGTATACATCAATGGAGCATTGCTCAACTGAATTATGACACTTCCGTGCTCTGGAATATTGTGTTTAAAAAGGATGGGTTAGGTCTGGTGGGTCTGGGACCTATTGCAAGTAAAAATATTCAAGTTATAGTCTATTTAGCATGATACCATGTAGAAATTAGAAAATAAACTATTATGTGCATTTCTATATGTATCTACATAAAGCATTAATATATATATGCAAATATACATTTTTAGCTACCATTATTATATATAAATGTATTTGAACATTTACTTTATATAAATAGAAAACATCTTATATATAAAATAGATATCTTTATAAGAATACAGGGAAAGTTGTGAAAGGGTACACACAAATTAATATCTTCAGGAAACTGGGATTCAAGGGGAGGAAGAAGTGGGCACATTTTCCTTGTAAGCCACTGTATTTGATGATTTCCTTCAATGAGCATATGTTAATGATTTTAGTGATTAAAAAAAAAAAAAACTAACAAAAATGGTGGGAAGAGGTTTAAAAGAACACTAACCATGTACCCAAAGCCCCTTGTATAAAGGTATTTAGTCCCAGAACATTTTTTATGTGCCAGAAACTGGAAAATGTTTTACCTTTCGTTACCTTACTTTATCTTCAAAAAATAGTTCAGTTCCCTTAAATTACAGTTTAGAGGACCCTGCAGTTTTCTTCTTCCAGGTTATCGATGACATGTATGTACATAAAATACATCCAAAGCTAAGGGCACATTAATAAATCTGAAAATCTTGGAGGGTGAGTGAGCCAAAGGAGAATGAAGGAAAAAGTCTTCAACGGGTGTGTCCTGCCAGGGCCAGGCTGGATTTTCCTGGAGCAGCTACCTTGGGGGTGGGATGCACACTGGGGCCCTGAGAAAGCTTCCCAGATGAAAATGTTTCTCAGTCACCCAACTGCCCACTGATTACAAACATTCTGCCAGGACAGCTTTTCATTTCTTTTGCTTAAGTCTTTTCTTCTCCTCTTCATAAAAGAAAATTCCCCTAGGAGAGGCTGTATACCAAGACTGATGAGCAATTTGCACCTCACTGAGAATGAGTTTGTTCCTTTCTCAACAGTAGGATTTAATAAGAGGGAAAGGTTTGGGAGACACTGACAAATGGGGGAGGGCATAAGGATAGCACCAGAGGAAGAAATTAGAAGCTAGGGGCACAGGGAAATAAAAACTGTGCCTAAATCACTTTTTTTGCCTGAGGCTAAACAACTCTCTGTATTGAGTATTAGTTGCTCAGTCGTGTCTGACTGTTCGCGAGCCAATGGACTGTAGCTCGCCAGGCTCCTCTGTCCATGGAATTCTCCAGGCAAGAATACTGGAGGGGGTTGCCATTTCCTTCTCCTGGGGATCTTCCCAACCCAGGGATCGCACCCAACCCAGGGATCGAGCTCGACCGAGGGATCGAACCCAGGTCTCCTGCATTGTAGGCAGATTCTTTACCATCTGAGCCCCCCAGAGAAACAACTCTCTGTGACACTAGCCTATTCCGGTGGGAATGGAGAAGTAGGACGGATAAGAGAAGACAGGACTCACATAGTTCAAACCCACTGACAGCCGATAGGTTTGAGTTTTCAGTAGATGAATCACCAGTGGCCATCCTCCCTTTCAAAGCTTTTTCTTTTTTAATTCGCCATCATTTAACACCATCTTCCATGTTTCAAGAAAGAGACTAGGTATGTAAATGTGTATATAAATGATATTAAATCAGTACAATTCAGACTCAGCCAAGTCATTTAACATACCTCAGTGACAACTCTTTTCAACAGTAACACGAGCAGACTACTACTCACCTCAGAACTCTGGGGAGGACTGAATGAAGCAAGGCCCACTCGGCATGATGGCCGACCCTCGGTAGAAGTTAGCGCCATTCCTGTTGACCTGAGGAGGTCCAAGCAGTCCAAGGAAAGGTCGGGGCTCGGGACAACCGCCCTCCTTCTCGATTAAGGCCAAAGTATTTTTGGATGCACAATCCGTGTTAATTTGCGTAATCTCTCGCCTATTCTGTGCTTATTCTGGGGATAAATAGATGACTTCAGCCATCAGCACTGTCACTCCCGTGCGTGCCAGGAACATGTATCAAAGAAAGAACCAAAGAAAGAAGGAAAGGGGAAGGAAAGAGGAGGAGGAGGAAGAATAAAACTGATTTGCCGAACAAGCTACTACACAAATTAATGCTCCTCATAACTTGACTGGCATTCATGTAACACACCACATCGAGGAGCAAGGACCCCAGTATAACCCCAGGAATATGGAGGGTCTCCAGTATATTAAGCAGGTTCTCCCACCCTCCTTGCTGCTGCATTTTGCCCACAAGTGTCAGGCTGGCACTAGACCAAGAAAATCTTATCTGCTTTCTGGTTTGGATGGTCCGTTCACTTTACCACATGGAGTATCACAAGCCCTTTATGTTGTGTGGACGATATTATTCCACACCCAGCTGGGTCATTTTTCAAGATCCCCCATCCAGGCATGAGTCAGACTGAAAATGAGTAACTCATCCTGCCAGGCAAAAAATTACTTACAAACTGAAAGAAGAAAGTACCACCACATCTTAGATAAATCTAGCAAAAAAATCAACTTCTAAAGTCTTGTTTGGTTGGGAAGGGTGGAGAGAAGTATTGATAAAGGAGACAAAGGGGTTTAAAGGTTAATTTTGTCTGGTCTATTTTGCCTCCCTTTTATTATCTAGATGTCTTGTTCTTTCTCTCTTGGTTGCTCTGGCTTTTCCTCTTTGATGCATCAGAAGTCTTTCTCTTTAATTTCCAATATTAAAGCGCGTGCACACACACACACACACACACTCCTCCATCCTTCCCCTATTCCCCTTGTGTGTGCTAAGTTGCTTCAGCAGTGAACTCTTTATGACCCTCTGGACTGTAGCCTACCAGGCTCCTCTGTCCATGGGATTCTCCAGACAAGAATATTGGAGATAATAATGCCCTCCTGCAGGGAATCTTCCTGATCCAGGGATCGAACTCTAGTCTTTTATGTCTCCTGCATTGGCAGGCGGGTTCTTTACCATCAGCACCACCTGGAAAACCCAAGCATATTTTAGCAGCATACAAAATACCTAAAATTCAATGTAACTGCAGGCTCAATAAAGCACAATCCAGATTTCTATTACAAAAACAAAATAACCAGAGTTACAGAAAACCATCTCCCCACCCTAAATCAGGGATTTCTCTTGAACCTTGGAGGTACCACTTGTGATCACTTCCCTATTGTGTATCCTTAGTAACAGACTTAAAACTAATCATTATTCTTTCTTTACATGGCACACATACACACACATACCCTACGAAAAACAAAACAGTTTAAGGGGAGAAGCCATGAGAAAGAAAATTCATAGTCGGATAAAGAACAAGCATCACCCAGAACGTCAGGCAGTTTCTGTTCTGTTCTCCTATGCAGCAAACGCTCTGGAAGAGCTGTCTATGTCTCCTGTCTGCTCTTCTCCATTACCCATCTACTCCCTCCTCTATTACCTTTTCCTCCATCATCTCCCAAAACCTCCTTTGTAAAAGTCACCAGTGAGATCACTGACCTTGTAAACACAGCCAGGGAACACTTGTGTGTCTCAACACCCTTTGGCACCGTGGGCCACGGTCTCTTTCTCCTTTACCCTGTGGCCACTCTCATCGTCTTTTCTGCTCAGTCCACAGACACTCCTCCTGCTATGGATCTTTTCCATAAAGTTGCCTCCTCCTCCAATGGGTCTTCTCTTCCTTTCCTTCCCTTTTTTTACCTTTCCTTTCCTTTTGGCCTTTCATTCTTCTGTTGCTTCTTTCTCTGATACATGTCCTTGGCACTCATGGGAAGGACTGGAGTGCCAAGTGCTGATGGCTGGAGTCATCTCTTTATCCCCAGAATAAAGTTAGAATTCTCTGGGCTCCTTCCCCCTCCATCTACCCGCTCTTTAGAGGATCTCATTCATTCCGTAGCTTCTAAAACATGTCTGTTGATGATTCCCAAATTCATAGAGCTGTCTTCAAAGCTTCAGTCTCATATGTACCACTGCCTCTTTGTTAGCTGTATTCCGTAGCTCTTTCAAAGATACCACAACTGAAAAGTTACTCCTGACTCTCTCAGATCCTCATCCATTGATCCCCACTCCAAACCCTCCCACTCACTGTTCTCTACTTGAGTAAATGGCACCAACAGAAACTTGGGTATCATTCTTGATCGTGTCCTTAGCCCTACATGCGCGCATGCACACCTACACAGACACAGAATAATGTCAAGCCATCAGCATATCTTGAAAGCTTCTCCTTCAAAATACAGCTCACCACACTTGCCCTCCAACTTGTACCTGTCACCATCCCCTCTTACCTGGACTATGACCTATTAAAACAACTTGAAAATTATTCTCTCTGCTTCCACTCCTGCTGTCTCTCTTTCTCCTATCCCCAGAAAGGACCAGAAAGTTCTTTTTAAAATGCAAGCTATGCCTGTGTCCCACTTAGTCTTTGAATAACTTCCTCTCCTCTCTGAAAAAAAATGCAAACTATCACCAGGGCTTCGTGGCCTACATGATCTGGACTCTGCCTGACCCTCCAGGGGCATCTAACGCCATACTCTCTCCCCTTTACCATCACTGGTTCACACCATCCCCCTAACAATTCCTCGGAAAGTCTAACCTCTTTCACTCAGAGCCTTTGTACCTCCTGCTGCCCCAGGGGCCTCTACCTAGTGCCCTTCCCTGGACCTTCCTACGTCTGGTCCTTTTCTCTCTAAGATCCTAGTTTAGGAGGAGTCAACTTTTTAGAAAGGCTGTCTAAGTTAGGCCCCAAGCCCCGCCACTCTTCATCAAGTGCTTTACTTTGCAGCACTTATTACTGCACGTGTCATGCTATTGTGATAGCCAGACTGTAATAAGGGCCCCCAGTGAGTCCCAGCTCCTGCTATTCACATGCTTCTGTAGTTCTTCCCACACTAGACCAAGATTGAGGTGAATACCAGTAGAATATCGGAGTGATGATATGTCATTTCCGAGACTAGATTATAAAAGACACTGCAGCTCCCATCTTATTCTCTTTTGCTCTCTTTCCCTTCTTAGATAACTTGCTCTGGAGGAAACCAGGTGCCACGCTGTAAACAGTTCTATGGAGGGTTCCACGTGCTGAGTTTCGAAGCCTGTGGTCAACCGCCATACAGGTGAGCATGGAAGTTGATTCTCAGGCCGGTGAAGCCTTGTGATGATGTTCACAGAGCTGATAGTGTGACTTCAACTTCATACAAAACTCTGAGCTAGTTCAGTTCAGTTCAGTCGCTCATTCATGTCCAACTCTTTGTGACCCCATGGACTGCAGAACGCCAGACTTCCCTGTCCATCACCAACTCCTAGAGTTTACTCAAATTCATGTCCATCCAACCATTAGTGATGCCATCCAACTATCTCATCCTCTGTGGTCCCCTTCTCCTCTCACCTTCAATCTTTCCCAGCATTAGGGTCTTTCCAAATGAGTCTGTTCTTTGTATCAGATGGCCAAAGTATTGGAGTTTCAGCTTCAGCATCAGTCCTTCCAATGAATATTCAAGGCTGATTTCATTTAGGATGGATTGTTTGGATCTCCTTGCAGTCCAAGGGACTCCCAAGAGTCTTCTCCAACACCACAGTTCAAAAGCATCAATTCTTTGGCACTCAGCTTTCTTTATAGTCCAACTCTCACATCCATACTTGACAACTGGAAAAACCATAGCTCTGACTAGATGCACTTTGTCAGCAAAGTAATGTCTCTGCTTTTTAATACGCTGTCTAGGTTGGTCATAACTTTTCTTCCAAGGAGTAAGCATCTTTTAATTTCATGGCTGCAATCACCACCTACAGTGATTTTGGAGCCCAAGAAAATAAAGTCTGACACTATTTCCATTGTTTCCCCATCTATTTCCCATGAAGTGATGGGACCAGATGCTATGATCTTAGTTTTCTGAATGTTGAGCTTTAAGCCAACTTTTTCACTCTTCTCTTTCACTTTCA